>NW_026127031.1:0-53232 GCF_943737965.1 Phodopus roborovskii | reverse complement strand
TGTGTGTTTCCTCAAGGTTATTTCCCAAAATCCTCTGAAGGGGGCCCACAATCTATTTACAGATGGCTTTTCAAATGGTTGTGCAATAGCTATTTCTTTTCCCATTATCAAACGCTCTATACTTAAAGTGAAGTCTGCACAATTTGCGAACTATCTGCAGTACTATTAGCCTTCAACATTTTCTAATCAGCCATTTAACTTATACACAGACAGTAAATATGTGTATCATATATTGGCTCCCTTAGAAACTTCTGCTTATATAGCTCCAGTCTCTCATGTACAAGAACACTTACTAGACATACAAAGCCTACTATGGAGCACTCTCCTCCAATTTCTGTAGGACATCTCCAAGCAAATTCTGATTTAGCCCATCCTTTTAAGTGAAGGAAATGCCATTGCTGATTTTAATATTAAAACAGATAATGCCATCATGATGATGAGAGAGTCTGGTTATGAAGCAGACTGCACAGCTCATACAACCTTCCAATTAATGCAGGGTCACTTAAATTCCATTTTAAAATTGCTAGATAACAAGCTATTGATATAGTTAAGAATTGTCCCCATGTGCAGAGTTCTTACCTTTTCCACACCTTGAAGTTAACCCCGTGATGTCACACCTAATGATATCTGGCAGATGGATGTTACCCATGTTCCTTCCTTTGGTCGAATACAATTTGTTCATGTATCTGTGGATACACATTCTCATCTCATATTTGCCTCTGCTCATACTGGAGAAAGGCTTAAGGAAGTTAAAAGCCATTGTTTATAAGCCTTTGCTTATATGGGAATGCCAGACAATTAAAAACTGATAATGGCCTTGCTTATACTAGTCAGAGTTTTAACTCTTTTTGCAAAATTTTTTCTCACATAAGATGAGTATCCCTTAATATCCTCAGGTCAGGACATGGTGGAAGGTGCTCTTGCACAATTAAAGCCTACTTCATAAAACAAAAAAGGTGGAGTTTACAGGGTCTTCTCATAGTCACCTTTCTCTTGTCCTTTATATTTAAAAATTTTTAACTATTGATGGTGCTGCTGGATCTGCAGCCGACAGTCATTAGCGCCTCAGTCATCTGACTATGGTTTAGTTACGTGGAAAACTGTCCCTACTGGAAAACTGTGCGGCCCCAACCCAGTTCTAGTATGGGCCTGAGGGACAGTTTGTGTCTTTCCACAAGATGCAGATAACCCTGTTTGGGTGCCTAGCGGCTGATTCGCCATATGCGGAGGGACAGTGATTGTAACAGCCAGAACGAAGGTCCGATGGGTCTTCAAGAATCTACCCATCCTGATGCCTGTGGGTCTGAGTTGCCATATGTGGCATTTTTTTCCTGACTATTAATTATAATTTGGATCCAGTGGCTATAAATTTACACTTTGATCCAAAGGACAAGAATTTCACCTTTATCTCAGGCATTGTATTCTGGTTCCGTTCTTTTTGTAACTAATGCTACTAATTTTGGAGAAAGTTTCATTTTTCTCATGGTCTGCCAACTGTAAAAGCTGTCGGGGCCACGTACCCAGGTGTGGAGCAGAGGAAAGAGATTTTATGATCATGACTGCTAGTGCTGCCTTCACCACTGAAGCAACAGCTTCTACCATAGCCCTCTCCCAATCTGTAAATACTGCAAGCACTGATCAACTATCAGGTGATTTGGGTTAAGCCTTAGCCACCCAAATCACACTTATTATCTAGTACAAATAGGCATTTTTAAACTAAATTTACAAACTAACCTCTTGTAGAATACTTGAATTTTGTGAGGAGCTCATATGGCTTCTTGTTCTCTGTCTTTTACCTGTCTAGTCATGATTTTTCTCCAGAAATCCTGGAGTGATCAGTTTTAAGTTATACACATGCTTTACCCATGCAGATCATTAACATCTATGAAACCTGAGTGCCACTTGCCAATGCAGAAGGCCTTTTACAAGGACTTCAACATGTGAGCAGATCATTGGGGTTTGTAGCCTTGCACTTGGTGCTACTTTGCCACAGCATTAGAGAGGCCCACGACAACTTTCAAACAACACAGATACTGTCTTTGGCTCAAGAGAAAATGCCTCTGCCCACTTGTGTCTGACAAACTATTCCCCAGTAATGGGTAAGGCAGAGGGGCAAATATCCAACCAAAGACAGGTAGGTTATGGGCAGGTGACCTCTCCAATGATGGGATGAAAGACCCTCAGGAGTGTCTTCCCGGGAGAGACCCCGTGCTCAAGGATCTGTTGAGACCACTCGTGCGGATGCAATCAGCAAGAGGCTTTATTCGGACACACAGGTATCTGGGCGACAAGATCTCCTTGAAGACTTGCGCCGAAGCTGAAAGGGATTTTTATAGAGGCAGGGAGAGCAAATGCGCAGGTACAGAAGCAAGATGCATGGTTACAGGGATGCCATTGGTCAATTCAAATGAGGCCAGGGTTATTCTGAGGACAAGTTCCCTTAGTACATAGTAACCAGGTGAATAGCAACCAGATGAATAGCAACCAGATGAATAGCAACCAGATGAATGGCTCTATCTAGGGTACACAGGGTGTTTTTCAGGATTTCCGTTCCTGGCTGGCACAGATATCCTGTTTGGCAGCCCTAGCTTGCTGACCCTGTCCTGAACCGGGGCTACATGCACAAGGGTTCCTTCATAATGGTGCTGCAGCAGCTAAGCTAAGCTTATACAATATGATTGGCAGGGGTCTTTCATTCCCCCATTTCTCTTCTGGCTTTGAATGGAATCTTCATTCATGTGGTCTATGTTAGTTCATGAAGTCAGGGTCGGATTGGTCTATTTGTTTTAATCGCTGATACTGTTGGGTGAGAACCAGAGCCTGGATGACAGAGAGTCTATCCTTCATGAATTGGACCAAGCGGTTGAGGATGCAAGGTCCAAACAGGAGGATTAGGAGTAGGATGATCAAAGGGACCCATCAAAGAGGACAATAGGGTGGTGAACCAGGGGGACCTATTGACCCATCCTTCAAACCATCCTTGCTGAGATTCGAATAGCTTTTGTCTTTGTTTTAATCTTTCCCTAAGTTTTCCAATGTTGTCTCTTACTAACCCGGTGTGATCTGCGTAGAAACAGCATTCCTCCTTGAGTGCCCCGCATAATCCTCCCTCTCGTAAAAATATCATATCTAATCCTCTCCTGTCTTGTAGGACCACCTCTGAGAGGAGGTTAACCGATTCTTCCAGTGCCTTGATGTTAGTGTGCATGGCAGCCTGCAGTTGTTTAAATTGGCCGGTTTCTATAAGAGCAGCAGTGCCTGTATCCACTCCTGCCGCTGTTCCCCCCATGGTGATACCTCCCAGTAACAAGGCCAGAGTTAGAGATACTGGTTCTCTCTTAAATCGGGGTCTCCCTTCAAAATGACTGTAAATGTATTCTGGATCATGGTATGTTATTTTGGGCCATAACAACAGAATACAATAATCATTGTATTCAGTACTTGAACAGACACACATGGGGTCAGGCCAGTGCTACATGCCCAGTAAGTCCCATCAGGAGCTGCTAAGTAATAGGCTCCTGTGGACATATGTTGGGTTGTTTTACATAAGGCTGGTGGGTTTGGGAACAGTCCCTATACAGAGTCCATGCCCAGATGCTTCAGATAGGGTCAACTTTGTTGGGGGTGGAAATGCAGCTGGTGGGTGTGGTGGAATGGTTGGTATAATTACCTAGAACGGCAAGTCACATCATGCTCGGGAGGTCTTGACAACAGACATAGCCAGCAATATTGTGTCCTGTTCGGATCTGAAGGTTGAGGAGCCAGTGTCTCGTTGTATCAAGTTGGAAGTGATCTGTCCCCGGTCCCAGGTTGTGAGCCAAGGTAGTGGTAGTAGGGGTATGCACACTAGGGATGCTATTGCTGGCTAAGGAGGCTGTTGGGGCAACAGGGGTAAACAAAGAAGACACAACTGGGGCCGGCTGGGAGGGTGGTTTGGTCTGCTACCAGCCTGTGGGTCGATGGAATGGGTTACTGTGTTCACTTTAAGTTTAATTTTGAAAGTGACACCTTTATCTGTCCTATCTGGAGATGCCATCTAAGGACCCAAAGTGTACCCTTGTTGCCATCCATTAGCCTGCCGTCCTAGCCTTGTGAATGTGATCGTGAGAGTTAATGACATTGGTTTCAACTTCAGATGGCATTTCCATCGTTCCTCTCTGTTGTAACAAGTGTGTCCATCAGAGTCAGGTAAGGAGTATATTTTCGTTTGACTGCATCAAATCCAGGAAGGAAGGAGGCCACAGTAGGCGCCCCCAGTGGTCTCACAGCCCCATTCATAGCAAAAGTATGCCTCATATCCCCCACATCGGTAGGCTGTGGCTCGATCTCTATTATCTCGGGTCAAACATAAAAACCGATTGGGCTAATTTGCATCTAGCGGTGGGGCTGCTGCATCCATGGGCCGTCATCTGTTGGGGTCTGGCTCCCATGTATGATGATTGTGCTATGGGGACCCATAGTTGGGATAACCCAAGTGTCCAGGCCGCCAGCCAGTTGGCAAAAGTAGGGGGTGAATGTAGGCCACCAGGTGTTACGATGGTTGCCTGAATTTCCCAAACAACCTGCCAGCTCTGGACCAAATTGCCATGTCAAAGAGTACACTTGGTGAGGGCCTTTCCCTGCAGCAATTCCTAGTCCCAACAAGGCCCATAAAATGGTTAAGGGCCCCATGGGTAAGTCTTAGCTTTAGCGGGTTTTGGGTGCGCTGAATTCTCCATGGTGAGGTCGTGGTCAGTTTCTTCTCTCCCATGGTGTGGTCGGCCTTGACGTGGGAAGTGTGGATTCAGGCTGCGATGCCGTCAACCTTTAGTGCCGTCAGGGTAGTCAAGAGGACAGTGTATGGTCCTTTCCACCGGGGTTCCAGGTTCTTAGTCTGGTGTCTGCGTACCATACAGTGTCTCCTATCTGGTAGGAGTGTGGTACCACCGGCTTATCTAGCTGCTCCCGATAGGCTGCTGCAAGTGGTTTCCAGACTTCTCTCTGGACAATCTGTAATGCCTGCAAATGAGCTTCCAGAGAATGACTATTAGCAAAATCAGCAATGTTGGAATCCAAGAATAAATGGGGCGGGGCCCATATAATATTTCAAATGGGGTGAGTCCATGTGGGCCCGGTGTGTTTCGGGCCCTGTATAAGGCTAAAGGCAGGAGGAGCACCCAGTCTCTAGAGACAGTTGCAAGCGTTAATTTAGACAAAGTCTCCTTAATTGTTCTATTCATGCACTCTACCTGTCCTGAACTTTGGTGTCTGTATGCACAATGTAATTTCCAATCAATGCCCAAAAGCTTAGCCACCAACTGACTTACCTGGGAGACGAAGGTGGGCCCATTGTCAGTACCCAGGATCTGGGGCATCCCATACCTGGGGAAGATTTCTTCCAAGAGTTTCTTGGTCACAGTCTTTGCCATTTCATGTTTTGTGGGGAAAGCTTCCCCATCCAGAGAAGGTGTCTATGAACACCAGTAGGTATCTGTTTCCATATAATCCAGGCTTTACCTCTGTGAAATCGATTTCCCAATGGGTACCGGGATGGTGTCCTCGAACTCAGATCCCTGGTTCGAGCTTAGTCCTGCCTGCATTTACCTGGGCGCAGGCTTTGCATTCATCAGTTACTTTTTGTATGGCCCCGTCTCTATTTAGGAGGTATTGTCCCATCTCCTGGCATTCTAGGAGAGTCTTCATCTTTTTGGGGCTCAGATGGGTTAGTTTATGTAAACAGTCTATCAGTTCGTAGGTTTGTCTCATGGGTCTAACGATTGTTCCTTTGAAAATCCAATGTCCCTTTTTGGGGTCATAAGTGGCCCCCATTTTCTTTAGGAGATTTATGTCCTCTTGGCTATATGACAGGGAGCGTCTGAGTTCCTGATTCTCCCTGGGCACGTCAAAGGAAGGGCTCGGGTGGTGATGAGGGAGTTTAGGGCAGCCTCCCTTGCAGCTGTGTCTGCTAGTCGGTTCCCTTTGCCTCCGGGCTATTGCCTCTTTGATGGCCAGGGCAATGCATAATGCTCAATTTCTGAGGCAGAAACAAGGCTTTTAGCAGTGCCAGGATCTCAGCCTTGTTTTTAATTTCTTTTCCTTCTGAAGTTAATAGTCCTCGCCTCCGGTAAATTTCCCCATGTATATGGGCAGTGGCAAAGGTGTATTGGCTATCTGTATAGACGTTCAGTCTCTTACCTTCTGCCATCTGAAGGGCCTGGGTTAGCGCGATGAGCTCAGCTCTCTGGGCTGAGGTGCCTGCCGGAAGGGCTTTTGCCCAGACCTGGTCTCTGTGGTCATGGCTGCTCCCACCTTCCGCTCCCGTTCACCAGGATGCTGCTGCCATCCGTGTACCAGGTGTAGTCTACATCTCGGAGGGTTGATCCCTCAGGTCCGGTCTGGTCCCCTGCATTTCTGCAAGGATCTGGAGACAGTCATGCAGTTCTGGCTTTCCCAGCAGGGGAGCAGAGTGGCAGGGTTAAGTGCAACCACTGGACTGAATTGGACTCGGTCCGCATCCAGGAGCATGGCCTGGTAATGAGTCATGCGGGCATTGGAGAGCCAGCGGTCTGGAGGTTGTCTAATCAAGGCTTCTACTGCATGGGGTGCTAGGATAGTTAAAGGCTGACCCAGAGTTAATTTGCCGGCATCCTTGACAAGGACTGCAATGGCTTCTATCATTCGCAAGCAGGGTGGCCAGCCCGACGCTACTGGATCAAGTTTCTTGGATAAGTAAGCTATTGGACGCTTCAGGGGCCCAGTCTCTGAGTGTGAGTACTCCTTTAGCATAGCCCTGCCATTTGTCCACAAAAAATTTGAAGGGTTTGGTGGTATCAGGGAGGCCCAACGCTGGGGAGGCCAGCAAGGCCTTTTAATATCCTGGAATGCCTTCTGTTGTTCCTCTCCCCAATTAAACAGAGTCCCTTGTTTGGTGAGAGGGTATAGGGGTGCAGCCATCTCCGCAAACCCTGGAATCCAGAGCGGCAGAACCCTGCAGTCCCCAGAAACTCCCGCAGCTGGCGGGGATTTTTAGGGCAGGGATGTCAGTAATAGTCTGTTTACGTGCCTCAGTCAGCCATCTCTGTCCATCCCTTAATTGATAGCCTAGGTAGATGACCTCTTTTTGGCATATTTGGGCCTTCTTTGTGGATGCCTGATATCCTAGTTGTCCTAGTGTCTGCAAGAGGGCTTCTGTGCCCTCCCTGCACTCCTCTTCTGATGCTGCCGCCAGCATTAGACATATTGAAGCAGTAACAGGGCAGGATGCTGCACCCTGAAATCTGCCAGATCTTGATGCAAAGCCTCGTCAAAGAGGGTTGGGCTGTTCTTGAACCCTTGGGGAAGCCTGGTCCAAGTTAATTGGCCTGAGAGCCCAAGATCTGGTTCCTTCCATTCAAAGGCAAACAGAGATTGACTCACAGGATGCAGTTGTAGGCAGAAGAAAGTATCCTTTAAATCAAATACAGTGTACCAAGTGTGAGAAGGTGGCAGTGTGCTCAGTAGATTATAAGGGTTGGGGACCGTAGGGTATATGTCTTCTACCCTCTTGTTGACCTCTCTTAAATCCTGCACTGGCCGATAATCCCCAGTACCAGGTTTCTTTACCGGCAGTAGGGGAGTATTCCAGGTTGAGCGACAGGGGGTGAGGTATTTTTGTTTTTTGTTTGTTTGTTTTTGTTTTGTTTTTTTTTTTTGAGACAGGGCTTCTCAGTAGCTTTGAAGCTGAAAGATCCACAGAGCACATATACACTCACGCCCAACTCAGCCCCACAAATCACTCATGAGAAGCGGTCTTGATGAAAAAGCATGAGGTCTCTTATATTTCAAGAGCATTGGGGTCTACAGCCATATTCCACGAGGCAGTAGAGGACTGGGGGAATCTTGGGTACACAATTGAGACAGCTTTTACAGGGTAACAACAAAGCCCATGCATCCTAAACCAATAATCTCATAGCATCCAGTGCAGACCAATCAATTTGAACTATCCAAGACCATGCTTAACCCAGGAAGTGGGTGTGGTGACAAGGCTCATTTGCTGTATTCACTCGCTCACAGGTGATGTCTTAAACAGCCCTGTCATAAACAGTTAAGAATGTGACCTTTTGCCTACTCCTGGGGTCAGTGGAGAGTTAGGCTAAATTTTTACATCCTTACAGAGCCTTCCCTAGAAATAACTCTGTAGACCAGGGCGGCCTCAATCTCACAGAAATGCACCTTACTCTGCCTCTCCAGTCCTGGGATTAAAGGTGTGTGTCTCCAACTGGTACAAGTCCCATCTGGGTGCAGTTTCACGTTTGTCTCTGAAGAGAAGCTGGTGCAATGTTTTGTTTCTGCTGTGCTTAAATTACTGCCACAGGGAGTTGACTGGATATATTGGAAGAGCTGCTAACCATGACATGGTGAATGAGGGGCTGCTGTTCCCAGTTGGGGAGGGCAGGCAGATCCTGACATTCCTGAACCAATTTGAATCTGAATGGGAAACTACAGCCAGTTTCACTGTCCTGTGATGTATCACAAGGTCCTTGCAATTTGCTGTGCCCAGGTGTAGGCCTCTGAATCACATCACTGTGATGATGTGCTCAGAGCATTGGGAGCAGGGAACTGTGTGTTGAAACATGTCTCTACTCAACATCAATCTGTTTTAGTTGCATCCATGGAAAGGTTGCCAACCTTGGAGGGCCTCATTTCTCTAGTATCTTCAAGACATTTAGCACTTTGCATTTTACATTTATTTGTTGACATGCATTACTGTGGCTGTTGTAAAGACTTCCCTTTTGTTCAGTGTACTCTACTTACATGCCATGATGTAGATGAGTAAAATTGTTTGTATAAATAATTTACCAAATTTTGGAAATATATAGTAAGTCTCACAAGGTATATTTTTGCTTACAGACGACTGCCTCTAAGACACTCCAAAGACAATTGTATAATAACCAGTTCTGCTAGGAATCAGGATGGTAGAATACACATTCATTCAAGAGGATTGTCTAGACATTTGGGTCCAAACTGTTACAAATGAGCCACCCTTGATTTATAATCTGCTACTATGCCCATTGTTCGATGAAAAACAGGCGCTAACAAGGTGCTCAAGGAGGCATTACACTGTCAAAAGCAACCTTAAAGCCAGTTGTGCCATGAAGTTACAGTGTTCTTCTTGAGACAAGCATTGTTATTACAGGTGGGCAATAGGACACCAGGTGAAAACTATTTGAATCAAAACATTGTCATGTTAAGGACTTGCCCTATCATGCAGTTCATCACATGGCTTTCATTTAGGCACTCAGTCAGGGAGGAGGTACATTCTTGGGAGGCTTCCCTAAGGGCCTAATATATTGACAAAAAAAAGCAGAGCTTTCTCTAAAACCAGGAGTGTGCTTGGTAGAGCTGGTAATGGTCTGCAGTCACAGCTTTCATGGAGGGTTTGCTTCAGATCCTGAGAACCTAAGCTTTCCAACCATGTAGAGCTGTCATTATTGATGGAAATGCCATCTTAGGCTTAGTTAGTAATGTTCTTTAGATAGCCTGTGTTCCTCTTGTATAGTGTTATTTGAGTAGCCTCCAGAATTTGTCCCATGGTCTGATGCTTCCTGCTACTTCATAGAAGTCCCTATTTTCTTCCATTCCTCCCATCCCCCCTTGGAGTAGTATACAAGATGCTATTCTGAAGAAGCTTGAATCCCTGCACTGTGAAGGCAGAGGTTGGCAGATCATAATGAGTTCAAGACCAGGTCAATGGTGTATTTAAGAAATTACTCTAGGATGTTTCTTTGCCATATAATCCTCCCATATATCTCAGTGCCTACCACTACAAGTTCCCTGTCTCTCTTTAATTTCTTCAAAGTGTAACTTGGACCATGGACCCAAAGACATTTAAGGAAGATTGTGTATGTGGAATGCAAATGTATCTGATCTGGGTTTACTTTGAGCATTATCTAGAGATGTATGCATGGCATCATTAAAGATATTTTTTTATTAATCTCCCAAGTGTGTTAAGGGATTTCTCGCTAGGAAGGAGAACAGCTGCATTTTCATCCTGTTAGAAAATAATGTTGCTGAGGCAAACTCTCCATGTTGTATCAATTGGCTTTGACACAAGTCTGTTACTCTCCAAAGCAATGAACATCTGTTTTATATATTACATCTCAAAATTCTTAAGTAACTATTCCACATAAATTTAAAATTTTCCTTTCCCATCATGAAGTCATTCACAATGTAGTCATAGGAAAACAATTCACTTGTAGACCAATTTTTTCTGCCTCAGGCAAGAGTAGGAGAGGCATGGTTTATTGTGTACACTGTAGGAAAAATTGAAAAAATTCAGGTGATTTAGTAAACTTTATGAGAAAGGACTAGATTGTGATAGGGGTTGTGATTCTGTAATTTCTCAGCAGTTTTATCCCTGTCATGTGTATGAATACAGATCAGTTTGGGTGCACAGTTTTGGAAGGTTATTTTGAGGCAATTAATATTTAATTGGCAATGAGGAAACTGTCATGTGTCCAATCCTGCTTGACACAGTTATGTCAGGTCAGAGGTTTGAGAAACAGATCATTGACTGTAAATGTATGTGTCAGGTTACAGTTCTCAGACAACATCTACATATGGGCAGCATCAATCTATCTATTTGTTTCTTTGAGACAGGGTCTCTGTAGTTTTGGAGCTGGTCCTGGAACTCTGTAGACCAGGCTGGCCTTGAACTCATAGAGATCTGGCTTGGCACGGTGCTAACTGCACCTTGCCCAAACCACATTTATGACACCTCAAGGAACAGGATGGCAGCTAAGAAAAGTTCTTCACCCACACCTCCTGGTGTGAGCCCATGGAGTCCTTTCTCGTCCCCACATCAATCCTAGCCAACAAAATTAGCGAGAATCAAAACAACACCCATATACCCAGGGGGTCCTGGGTTGTTTGGTAGAAGCTCTATAGGCTTTTATATATATGCTAACAATTTGAAATATTTGGTAACCTTCCCAATGCCGCCCTCAATGGATTGTGTCTATTGTGCACAACTGATCCTGCCACTCAGGTTTTACTAACCAATCAGAGCCTCTAGCACACCCACCAGTCAGAGGAAATTTTCTTCTGAATCCTGGCTTTATTCTCAGATCATCTCCTGAGGAAGTCAGAATCTGTCTCATATAATGATTCTTTGTTTCTGAATACATGATCAGAAAGTGGAGAAGTATATGTTGTGCTCTCCCTCTCTTCCTCCCTCTTTCTCTCCCCTCACCTCTTCTTATGTTGCAGAACTTGTCAGATAAGAAAGTGTATTTTCTTGAGTAGGACACTTTCCACTTTTCTTTATTTTCTTCTGTGTAAGTTGTCTCCCAAGAAAACACACATTTATCATTTCTCTTGTTTCTAGTGAACTTATTAATACCCCATCTTCAAATGAAACAATGTAGTTCATTGAAATTAAGACAAGTGTGATATCTAAATTATTCACCAAATTGTTTATATGAGATGTGTTTTCTTTACTGTAAGTTGTTCCCTATACTTGTTATCAAGATAATATGGAAGGATGTGAAATATGTACAGCATTGAATATGGAAAAGAAAAATTATGACAGGCTCATTTGCCAGGACGTATGTCTGATGTTTGAGAATGTTCTGGAGTTCGTGATCAAGGAATACTCAAGGGTCTGACCATCTTGGGAATAAGCATTCACAGTCACAAACCAACACATTGACATCACATGATTAAAATTAAATCAAATCTGTAATCACAGTTTTCCACACATGACTATTTTCTCTTGTGAGCACTCATATTGACCCACATGCCAAGGCACTTATATGACAACAATATTCCTTCATCAAGAACTGGTACATGTAAAAGAATGCAATCATGTAGGATTTGATTTAGAATAATGAATTCTCATCTGAAAAAGGTTTTCTACCTTGTGGGAGTTAATCGTCTCCTGTGATGTCATTATTTATTTATTTATTTATTTAAATCAATGGTGATATCATTTTGTTATCTCTCTCTAGGGTTGAATTATGAGAAATTATCTCATTATTTATTTTTTTTTTGTTCAAATCTATGATTAAAAAACTCAATGATCTCTTCAGTTTTGAGCAATCTCATAGGAGTCATGTATAAATACCATCCACTTATTCATTTATTTATGAAAATCTGTCATTATTTATTCAGTGATCACTGGAGCTTTGAGCCTCTTTATGGGAGTCAGTCATACTTAGACCATCACACCATCTAATACTACACTTACTTATTTAACTGTAAAATTAGGAAATTAAAAAATAATTCATCATTTAATAACTTATTTAAAATAAAAGTGATGTTATGGACCATAAGTCCCTTTTGGAGTCAGATTATTGGAGTTGATGATGTAACATCATCTCATAACTGATTATTTAGCTACTGAAATAGATCATTACATCAGCCATAGGTTCACGAGTTTGGTGCCGTCTTGTCAGTGTTAATATAAAGCGCCAACTAATCAATTATCAATTTAAGTTTTTAAATAAATCATTATTACAGTAAGAGAATGGTCTGACTTCTGCATGTGGGAGTTAAGTATGCACCACCATGTCATTAATCAATTATTTTTCATTACATATGAATTATTTAAATCCATGAAGATGTTGTCCTTCATGACTCAAATCTGGACATTCCTCCCTGGGATTTAATAATGTGGCATTATTTAATGATGTAAGTGTTACTACCTTGACAATCACTGGAGTTTGGTTCCATCTTATGAAAGTGAAGAATGCAAGACTATCCAATTAGTTCCTTATTTGATTACATAAATAATGACTTTGTCATCCATTATGGTTTTGGCTGCTGTGTGATTGACACAGTAGGAGATTGGTACCAGAAGCAGTGCTCAGAGAATGAGGGACACTGGGTTATCCAGTGATTACTGATTATGTAACAATAGATTTTTAAGGATGGAATGATTAAATGACTTTTTTTAAAAAACTGTTTTATTTTTTGCATCATCAGTTTCTGAGAGGTTGCAACAGAACTGACCCATGAAGGACACAGTCAACACCGATTTTACGAATTGAATAATTTAATAATCTCAGGATCAGAGTAACTTATCTAATGAACTCTGTCAGGCTGATAACATGACACACCACCAAATCAAAATAACTCTACATAACCATATTAGAAAGTGGGATACAGGACTCAATAAAGAATTATTATCAATTGAGAACTCAAAAGTGACTGAAAGAAACATAAGACAGTGCTCAAAATCCTTAGTCATCAGCCAAATGCAAATAAAAACAACTCTGAGAAACCATGAGATCAAGCTGCTCTAAAGTTAAGACAGTGAGGAGAATTTTTTTTCAGTAAATAGAATAGGATTATGGTAGAGGCAATAAATGGTATTGTTTCCATTCTGCAAATGAAAAATTGAAGCCTAGAAAATAGGTTTAAATACTCAACAATGTATTTGATTGGCATAATGATGCTTTCGTTTTCATGCTTAAGTCACTATAAGCATGATATAGCTTGATAGACTGATAAATAGGTATAACTCAGGAAAAAGAGGCCTTCTTTGTTTTTTCGAAAATCAGTGAGGCTGTAGGATAGTCCATCGGTGGGTATCACAATTTTAGCATGTGGGAGGTGCACTAGAATGTGACAGAATTTTGGATGATAAATGTTGCCTGGCAACCCTGCTTGCATTCTGTATTCTGGTATCGTGGGCCAAGGACCAGAGAGCAGCTTCGATGAATTGTTATCATGGGACATTACAATCTTAAAAGAAATCGATCTCCTAAAATTTTAAAGACAGCATATGATTCACTTCACCAAGTCATAGCCAAAACTCTGGAAGTTTGCCTACAGCTTTTACTGGTTACCCAATTCAAGATTACCTAATATCAGAGAACATAGTCTGTGGAGAAAGAGTCCATAGACTTCTGTTTATGAATACTCCCTCCTAAGAAGAAAAAAAAAATATGGATTCAAAACTAATAATACTCACAAATATTCATCAAAAGGTGAGTTTTCCTTTGTTAACTTCCTTCAGGAAGGTGGTAATCCATTTGTTAAAGTAAACTGAGGAATAATTGGATTTTAGTCCATCTGTATTGAGGCAGACGTCCAACATTAAATATGAGATATCTTCAAAAACCCTGCATACACAATGGCATGTCTGCATTTACTTATTTTACTACTAAACTCTGTGATCACATAAGGGATGAACTGGGATTTTCACACAATAGTGTGGGAGTCAAGTGAGAATAAATTGTGTCGAGTATGGCAGAGCATTTCATCCTCTGATCATGTTATAATTTAATTATTAAAATAGGACTATATATAACCCAGGATCAGTGGATTATAGTTCCACGATATGGGAGTCAAGTATTTTAGACCATCTATATATTAATTATGTAAGTAATGTATTTAAATTAATCATGACAGTAATATTCACGAGTATGGTTTAAAGCCACGTTAAGAAAGTGGATGATGTTACATCAACTCTTTATTTGATTATTTAGTTAGATAAAACAATGATTATATCATCCATGACACCTGGAGTTTTGTGCCACAGATCACCTAATTACATAGTTATATTATTTAAATTGACACTTCTTGTTTAGACACAAGATTTTGTTATGGACCATAAGTCCCTTTTGGAGTGAGATTTTGGGAGTTGATGGTGTAACATCATCTCATTACTTGATTATTTAGCTATTTAACTGGATCATTACATCAGCCATAGCTTTACGACTTTGGTGCCATCTTGTCAGAGTTACTATAAAATGCCAAATAATTAATTATCAATTTAATTTTAAATAAATCATTATTCCATGAAGAGATCAGTTCGACTTCTCCATATGGTATTTAAGTATGCACCACCATATCATTATTCACTTATTTCAAATTATATATTAATTGTTGAAATCGGTGAACATGTTGTCCTTCATGACTGGAGTCTGGCCATTCCTCCCTGGGAGATAATCATGTGAAATTATTTAATTTTCTAAGTATTACTTCCTTGAAAATCCCTGGAGTTTGGTTCCATCTTATGAAAGTTAAGTATGCAGGAATATCCAATTATTGACTTATTAGATTAGGTAAAGAATGATGGTGTCATCTGTCATGGGTTTGGCTGCTGTGTGATTGACACAACAGGAAATGAGTACCAGAACCAGTGCCCGGAGGATAAGGGACACTGGGATATCCTTTGAGTACTATACTGATTACGTAATAATAGATTTTTATCGATCGAATGATTAAACGCTTTAAACAAATCTATTGTTTCGCATCATCAGTTCCTCAGCGTTTGCAAAAGAACTGACCCATGAAGGACACAGTCACCACCAACTTTCAAACTTGAATAATTTAATAATCTCATGATCAGAGAGACTTAGTGAATGAACTCCGTCAGGCTGATAACATGAGCCACCACCAACTCAAAATAACCCAAAATAACCATATTATCAATTGGGGTACAGGACTTAATAGGGAATTATCAATTGAGGAATCACGACAGAAAGAAACATAAGACAGTGCTCAAAATACTTAGTCATCAGCCAAATGCAAATCAAAACTACTCCGAGAAACCATGTGATCAAGCTGTTCTAAAAGGTAAGAGAATGAAAAGAAGTTTGTTTTTCTCTTCTGTAAAGAAAAGGATTATGGTAGAGGAGCTTAATGTTATTGATTCCATCCTGGAAATGAGAAAATAGAAGCATAGAAAATAGGTTTGAATACTCATCAATGTACTTGAGTGGTATAATGATGCTTTCATTTTCTGTATGCCTACCTCTGCCAGGAACACCACTCTTCTTCACGCAGTTTCTTCAGGTACTTTATACATCAGAATCTGCTCCTTCCAGCTCCAGCAAGCCCTTTAATATGCGCTCACTGCCTAATAAGCTCATGCCAACAGGCGATCCCGGGTTGGCCACAGAAGGATGAAGCACACGAGATCCATCAAGCACTTCCAAATAAGGCTTGTTTACAGCTAAGCTCGGACTTACCTGGCATCCAGCCTGGCACCACCTTGGGGTTGGCTTGCTTGCAGCTGAACTCCGAATACCTGGCATCCAGCCAGGTACCACCTCAGGCTGTGGCTTGCCGCACTTTTCATGCTTAAATCACTATAGGAACTTTGTAGCTTGAGAGACTGGTAAATATGTATAAATCAAAAGAAAGAGCAGTGCTTTGTTTTTATGAGAAAACCAGTTGGGCTGTAAAGTGGGTATGCTAACTTAACATGTGGGAGGTGCACTAGAATGTGACAGAATGTTGGATCATAAGTGTTGCCTGGAAACCTCCTTGCATTCAGTATCCTGGTACCATGGGCCAAGAACCAGAGAGCAGCTCCGATAAAGTGTTACCATGGGACAATATAATTTCCCAAGATAACTATCTCCTAAAACTTTTAATCACAGTATTTGATTCCCCTAACGAAGTCATTACCAAATCTCTGGAAGGTTGCCTACAGCTATTACTGGTTACCCAATTCCAGGTTACCTATTATAAGTGGACATAATCTGTGTAGAAACAGTTCAAAGACTTCGGTTTACGTATTCTCTCTCTCCTAAGAAGTAAAACTATGGATTAAAAGTTAAAAAGACTCATAATTATTAATCAAAAGGTGAGTTTTCCATTGTTAGCTTCCTTCAGGAGGTTGATAATCCATTCGTTATAGTAGACTTAGGGATTATTGGATTGCAGTTCATCTCCTTTGAGGCAGCTGTCCAGCATTAAATGTGTGATATCTTCTAAAACAATGCATACACAATGACACTTCAGCATTTAAACATGTTACTAATCTGCTCTGCGGTCAAATAAGGATGAACCTGGAGTTTCCCACAATCATGTGGGAGTCAACTGAAGTCAACTGTGTGGAGTATGGCAGACCATTTCATCCTCTAGTTATGTTATTAATTAATTATTAAAAGGGATATTAGATTTTCATGATCCATGGATTATTGTTCCATGATGTTTAGTCAGAATTTTAGACCATCTAAGTATTAATTATGAAATTAAATTATTTACATTAATCATGATGAAGTCTGGTTTGGAACCACTTTAGGGAAGGGGTGATGTTACATCAACACATTATTTGATTATTTAATTATATAAAACAATGATTATATCATCCTTAACACCTGGAATTTGGTGCCACCTTGTGGAGGCCAAGTGCAACAGATCATCTAATTACATAATTACAGTATTTAAATTGACAATTCCGGTTAACACCTGAGCCAATGTAAATATTTGTATAATGGGGTACAATGCCTTATCCAGTGATTACTGATTACATAACATTAGATTTTTAACAATCAAATGATTACACGATTTTAATAAAAACTGTATTGTTTCGCATCCATCAGCTTCTGAGAAGTTGCAACAGGACCTGACCAATGAACACTGTCACCACAGATTTTAAACATGGAATGACTGAATAATCTCCTGATGAAGCCTCTCATCCAATAGACTCTATCTGGCTGATAACCTTGACACACAAATGACAATAAATAACTCTAAATAACCATATTAGAAAGCAGGGTACAGGACTTAATAGAGAACTATCAGTTGATGAATCAAAAATGACTGAAATTTTCATAAGTCAGTACTTAAAATCCTTATTCATCAGCCAAAAGCAATCCTAAACAACACTGAGAATCCATGGGATCAAGCTCCTCTAAAGGGAAGAGGATGAAGAGGAGTTTATTTTGTTTTCAATAAAGGGAAAAAGATTATGGTAGAAGCCATTAATTGCATTGATTCCATTCTAGAAATTAGAAAATTGAAGCAGAGAAAACAGGTTTAAAATACTCATCAATGTACTTGAGTGGCATAATGATGCTTTCATTTAATGCTTATGTCACTATAGGCAGGTTGTAGCTTGAGAGACTGGTTTGTGTGTACAACTCAAAAGAAGGAGGCCTGCTTTGTTTTTGTGAGAAATTCAGTGAGGCTGTAAGTTTAGTTCATTGGTGGGTATGCTCCTTTTATCATGAGTGAGGAGCATTAGAATGTGACAGAATGTTGGTTCATAAATGTTTCCTGGCAACCCTGCTTGCATTCTGTATCCTGGTATCATGGGCCAACGACCAGAGAGCAGCTTCGAGAAAGTGTTATCATGTGACATTACAGTTCTCCCAAGATAACTAAGTCCTTAAACTTTTAATGACAGCATTTGTTTCACCTAACCAAGTCATAGCCAAATCTCTGCAAGTTTGCCTACAGCTTTTACTGCTTACCAAATTCAAGATTACCTAATTATCGGAGAACATAGTCTGTGGAGAAAGGTCAAAGCCTTCTGCTTATGGATGATCTCTCTCCTAAGAAGTAAAACTATGAAACACATGTTAATGAGACTCACAATTATTCATCAAAAAGGTGAGTTTTCCATTAACTTCCTTCAGGAACCTGGTACTCCATTAGTTAGAGTAGACTTAGGGATTATTGTATTGCAGTCCATCTCTTTTGAGGCACCCGTCCAACATTAAATACGTGCTATCTTCTCAAAACCCTGCATACACAATGAAAGTTCAGCATTTAAACATTTAACTTTTCAACTCTGTGATTAAAAAAGTGATGAACCTGGGAGTTTCACACAATCATGTGGGATTCAAGTGAGAGTCAATTGTGTCGAGTATGGCAGACCATTTCATCCTCTGATTATGTTGTTACTTGATTATTAAAATAGGACATTAATCCATAACCAGTGGATTGTGTTTCCACGATGTGGGACTCACTTATTATAGACCATCTAATTATCAATTATGTAGCTAAAATATTTAAATTAATCACGACAGCATCGTTCACAGTCTGGTTTGGAGCCACCATAGAGAAGTGGATGAGGTTACATGAACTCATTATTTGTATTTACATTGACAATTCATGTTAATACCAAAGATAATGTAAATATTTTTATAGTTATGTAAACCAAAAATACTCCATTCCATGAAGAGACCTGTAAAGCTCCCTCTTGTGGCGTTAATGTGCACTATCATCACATTTTATGATACATTGTTTCAATTGATGATGATGACATCCTTCATGACTGGAGTCTTGCCATGCTTCCCTGCCAGTTATATGCTACATCAACTCTTTATTGTGACAGCTACTACTGACTTATTTAATTATTCAAATTATTTAAACGACAAACACTACCATCCCCTCACTGATTATGATTAGTGTGCAAATATCTGTCAGGGACGAGGTTAGGAAAGTTGTAGACATGGGCAGAGCCTATTCTGAATGATCTATGCATCTCCCAGAGTACTAGGGATGCTGGATGTTTGAGTCCAGAAGATTGCATAGTGCCCTCCAAAGACTACAAGGACTTCACCAAGGCAGTCATGGAGGTCTGGGTGTTGACTCCTGCTCTTCCTCCACATCTTCACATCGGTATTGATCTAAGATGAGAATTAGTAGTGGCACTAGGAGGTCAGAACCGTCACCGAGAACTCGCAAAAGGATGAAGACCCACAACACCGCAGATCATCTCTCTCTCGGCTATACTGGAGTTACCCCTGCTTCAGCCATCTTTTCAGCTGATATCAACATTTTGGCTACTACTGCTATGCCAGGAATGTGCCCAATATCTCAGGTCCTGCTACACCACAACAGAGATTCAGGCGCTGGTGATGATGTCAGGCCAACAAAATCCATCAGGCAAGGCAGTATGATTATCTGACGCTTAACTTACGGAATTTTAAAAATCTGTGATGACAGAATACTTTTCATACCTGGCAAGTCTGCCCAGGAATTGATGATACAAATAGTTCAATGACTTACAGATGTAAAGATGTAATTATTAAATTCTTTCATTATATAATCTGTGAACGCTGAAGTTTGGTGCCACCTTGTGTGACTCAAGTGTGACAGACGATATAAGGATATGATTGTTTTATTATTCAAACCTGTCTTTTTCTACTCCAGGAACAGTGGAGTCTGGATCCACCCTGTTGGTGTTAAGTTGTCTCTTGTGATTTATTTATTTATTTATTTATTTATTTATTTATTTATTTATTAAAATCAATGTTGATATCATTTTGTTATCTCTAGGGGTGAATTATGAGAAATTATCTCTTTATTCATTTATTTTTTTTGTTCAAATCTATGATTAGAACTCAATGACTCTTCAATATTGAGCAATCTCTTGGAAGCTAAACATATAAAACACCATCCACTTGTTTAATGTTTATTCATTTAATTATGAAAATCTGTCATTAAGTATTCAATGATTACTGGACTTTTTGAGCCTCATCATAAAGTCCATCAGCCAGACCATCACATCATCTAATACTACACTTATTTTTTTAACTGTTAAACTAGGAAATTAAATAATAATTCACCATTTAATTACGTATTTAAAACACTGAATAATTATGTGGGCCATGAGTCTCTTTTGGAGTCAGATTTTGGGAGTTGATGACGTAACTTCATCTCATTACTTCATCATTTAGCTATGTAAATAGATCGTAACATCAGCGATAGGTTTAGGACTTTGGTGCCACCTCATTAGTGTTAATCTAAAATACCAACTAATTATCAATATAATTTTTTAAATAAAGTATTTCAGGAAGTATAGTCTGACTACTCCATAAGGATTTAAATATGTACCTGTATGTCAGTAATCATTCATATTTCATTATATATTAATTATTTAAATCGATGAAGATGTTGTTCTTCACTTGACTGCAGTCTAGCCCATTCTAGTCAATCATGTGGCATTATTTAATTATCTAAGTACTACTTCACTTGACAATCATTGGAGTTTTTGTTCCATCTTATGAAAGTGAAGTATGCAGGACCATCCAATTATTAACTTATTTGTTTTGCGTAAGTAATGATGGTGTCATCCGTCATTTGGCTGCTCTGCGATTGACACAGGAGATTGGTCCCAGAAGCCTTGCCCCAGAGAATGAGGTACACTGGTTTATCCAGTGATTACTGATTATGTAATAATAGATTTTTACGATCAAATGACTAAAACGATCAAAAAAAAAAGCTGTGTTCAACATCATCAGTTTCACAGGTGGTTGGAAAAAACTGACCCTTGAAGGACACTGATCAACCCCAATTTTACAAATTGTATAATTTAATAATCTCAAGTTCAGAGAATCCTTGTCTGAACTCTGTCAGTCTGATAACATGACACACCATCAACTCAAAATAACTTTATATAACAATAGAAGAGGATACAGAGGACTCAATAGAGAAATATCCAATTGAGAAATCAAAAGTGACTGAAGAAACATAAAACAGTGCTCAAAATCCTAGTCATCAGACAAATGCAAATCAAAACAACTCTGAGAAACAATGAGATCCAGCTGCTGTAAAGGAAAGAGAGTGAGGAGAATTTATTTTCTTTTCAGTCAATAGAAAAGAATAATGGTAGAGGCAATTAATGTTATTGTTTCCATTCTGGAAATGAGAAAATTGAAGCCTAGAAAATAGGTTTAAGTAATCATCAGTGTACTTGAATGGCACAATGATGCTTTCATTTTCATGCTTAAATCAACATAGGCAGGTTGTAGCTTCCGAGCCTGATATATTATTTAATTATTACAACAGGACGTTAGGTAATGCATGATCAGTGGATTATTGTTCCACAGTGTGGTAGTCAAGTATTTTAGACCATCAAATATTAATTAGGTAATTAAATTATTTAAATTAATGATGACAGCATTGATCACGAATCTGGTTTGGGGCCACCTTAGATAAGTGTATTGTTTTGCATCCATCCTCAGTTTCTGAGAGGTTGCAATAGAAGTGACCCATGAAGGACACAGTCCACTCCGATTTTAAAAATTGAATACTCAGCACTAGGTTCATAGCGTTTTTTTTTCCATTTTGTGCCAAAGTTTCTCTGTTTTCAAGATACTTCTTTCTTCTTATAAATTAGATTTCAATACAATGAGATTACACATCTGTGATAACAATATTCCCACAAAAAAATCACACTTTTTTTAACAGGAATATCACTCTACAGATGCTATGCCATTATTAAACTTGCCATCCCTAGAATTTCCTCCATTTCCCTCCACAATTTTGACTGTATGCATAGATATTCTGTGGGTGCCCATAATAATGGCTGCACTCCATCTTCGGACAAGGACAGAGAGTTCAAAGCTTTCCTTATCAAGTCATAAGATCTAAAGATCAAAGTTGTGGCTACAGAAGAATGTTTCCATTCTCTTAGTTTATCATGAATAAAGCCTTGATGATCATTGTGGTAGAATGGAACAACCTTTGGGTCTATGACTAAGAGTGGTAGAGCTTGGCATTGACATAGTTAGACTCTCATGTTTCTGAAGAATGATGATACTTATGTTTATAAAGGCTGTATTAAATTGCACTTTTACAAGGAGTGGAAGTGTTTTCTCCTTGCTTCCCTTCCTTAGTAGCATGAGCTGTTATTTACATGTTTAATATTTGCCATCCTCAAAGTTCTAAGATGGAATGAAAAGTAGTTTTCATTTTGATTTCTCTAGTGGCTAATGGTGTCAAACTTTCCTTTAACTGTTTCTCAGCTACTTGACATATACCTGCTGAGAAATCTTGGCTTATACCCATAACCCATTTTTTTTTTAATTTGGATTACTTAAATTTTCAAATGTAGGAAAGAGTTTTGTTCTACCTGGAGCTCTCAATAAACATGCTGAGGCTTATATTAATTACACATGTTGTAAAAATGGCTCTGGCTTTTTTACTAACTAGCTCTTACAACTTAAATTAACCCATTTCTATTGGTTTATGTGCTGTCCAAGGTTTGTGACATTAACCTATTCATCCTCTCTTGTTATCTTTTGTTCTGGTTCATGACTTCACTGACTCCACCATTTTTCCCTAGATAATCTTAGTTTGGTCCGGCCACCCAACTGTTCATTCACTGCTATAATTTTTGAGCTCATTTTTAACAACTGAGGTAAAACAAATTCATAATGTACGGAAGAAATTTTCTACAGCATACGACATATAGTTTTTTTTAG
Source organism: Phodopus roborovskii (assembly GCF_943737965.1). Lineage (NCBI taxonomy): Eukaryota > Metazoa > Chordata > Mammalia > Rodentia > Cricetidae > Phodopus > Phodopus roborovskii. The sequence continues at coordinate 30,316 of NW_026127031.1, read as the reverse complement.
TTATTTATATACTTTTGAATTTGACCACTACTTGATGTGCGATTCTTGAAAAATCTACCCCAATTTCTTAAGCTGACCCTTTCCTGATTGACAGTGTCCTTCGTCTTACACAACCCTTGTAGTTTCATGGGGTCCCATATATTAATTGTTTTTCTGTTCAAGAAATTTCCCCTATTACCAATGTATTCAAGGTTTTTCCACACTTACTCTTGTTTCTGCTTCAGTGTGTCTGGTTTTCTGTTGGAATTAAAAGGCCCTGGCCCTGGCCTAGCCCTGGCCCTGGCCGATCTGGTCCAATGAAAATCTAAACAACGCTGAGAAACCATGGAATAAAGCTCCTCTAAAAGTCACAGTATGAAGAGGAGCTTATTTTATTTTCAAAAGAGAAAAGCGTAATTGTAGAGGCGATTAGCCTTATTGTTCCCATTCTAGAAATTAGAGATTTAAGCATAGAAAATAGATTTAAAATACTCATAATTGTGCCAAAATAGCAAAATGATGCTTTCATTTTCATGTTTATGTCACTATAGGCATGTTGTAGCTTGATAGATGGGTAAATAGAATCGAAAAGGAAGAGCCCTGCTTTGTTTTTGTGAGAATGTCAGTGAGGATGTAAGGTAACTTCATCTTTACAGGTATACTCTTTTTAACATGTGGGAGGGGGCACTAGAACGTGACAAAATGTTGGTTCATAAATGTTGCCTGGCAAACATGCTTGCATTCTGTATCGTGGTATCATGGGCCAAGGACCAAAGAAGCAGCTTCGAGAAGTGTTATCATGGGACATTACAGTCTCCCAAGATAACTATGTCCTAAAACTTTTAATGACAGCATTTGATTCGCCTAAACAAGTCATAGCCAAACATCTGGAAGTGTGCCTACAGCTTTTTACTGGTTACCAAATTCAAGATCACCGAATCATCAGAGAATGTAGTCTGTGGAGAAACAGTTCAAAGTCTTCTGTTTATGAATACTCTCTCTCCAAAGAAGTCAAACTATGGAACAAAAGATAATAAGACTCACAATTTTTTCATCAAAAGGTAAGTTTGCCGTAGATGACTTCCTTCAGGAAGGTGATAATCCATTCGTTAGAGTAGACTTTGTGATTATTGGGTTTCAGTCCATCTCTTTTGAAGCAGCAGCCCAACATTAAATATATGATATCTTCTAGAAACTCTGCACACAAAATGACAGTTTAGCATTTGAACGTATTGCTACTTCTGCTCTTTTGATTAAATAACGGATAAACCTGGGGTTTTCCAAATCATGTGGGAGTCAATTTGAGACTCAATTTTATTGGAGTTTGGCAGACCACATTTCATCCTCTGATTATGTTGTTATTTGATTATCAAAATAGGACATTAGATAATCCATGATCGATGGATTGTGGTGATAACGATCTAGGAGGCAATTATTATAGACCATCTTAATATCAATTATGTAGTTAAAATATTTAAATTAATCACGACAGCATCGTTTATGAGCCTGGTTTAGAGCCACCTTAGGAAGTGGATGATGTTACATTGAACTCATTATTTGATTATTTAGTTGTATTAAACAATGATTATATCGTCCATGACACTGGAATCTGGTGCCACAGATCACTAATTACATAATTAGTATTTAAATTGACAATCTGTCCAAATCCCCAGATAATGTAAATATGAGTGTAATTATATGTAAACCAAAAATTGTCCATTCCTTGAAGACACCCGTAAAGCTCCCTCTTGTGGCGTTAATGATGTGCAATATCATCACAGTTTATGATTCATGGTTTCAATGGATGATGATGACATTCTTCATGACTAGAGTCTTGCCATACCTCTGTGACCCTTCGCTGCTGCATGATCTCTTTATTGGGAATGTTAGCCATCACCAGCTTATTTAGTTCTTTAAATTACTTAAACGACAGACAATGCCAGCACCGATTATTTTAGGTTGCAAGTATCTGTCAGACACAAATTAGGAAACTTGTAGATATGGGCCAGGCATATTTCTGAATGTCTAAGCCGTCTTCCAGACCACTAGGAATGCTGGAGAATAGAGTTCAGAAGATTGCATGGTGCCCTCCGAGAAGTAAAGAACTTTACCAAGGTCTGCATGGTGGTCTGGGTGTTGACTACTTGCTCTTCCTCAAAATCTTCACATCGGTTGTGGTCTATGTCTAGAAGATGTACTGGCACTAGGAGGTCGGCACCATCACCGAGACCTAGCAAAAGGATGAAGACTCAGAACACGGAAGAACATCTCTCTCTCAGCTATGCTGTTGATGCCCCTGCTGCAGCCAACTTTTCAGCTGATATCAACATTTTGGCTACTACTGGTATGCCAGGAATGGGCCAATTACCTCAGGTCCTGCCGCAACACAACAGAGATTCAGGCACCGGTGAGGATGTCAGGCCAACAGAATTCACCAGGCAAGAAAATATGATTGTTTGACGAATAACTGATGGAATATTAAAAATCCGTGATGACAGCATCTGCTTTCATATCTGGCAAGTCTGCCCAGGTATTGATGATACGAAAAAGTTCAACGACTTAGATATGTAAAGATGGAATAATTAAATTGTTTCCTTATATAATCTGTGAACCCTGAAGTGTGGTGCCACCTTGTGTGACTCAAGTGAGACAGACGATCTAACAATCTGATGATTTCATTATTTAAATCTGTCTTTTTCTACTCCAGGAAGAGTGGAGTCTGAGCTCCTTGTTGGTGTTAAAATGTCTCTTGTGATTTCATTTTTTATTTATTTAAATCAATGTTGATATCATTTTGTTATCTCTCTAGGGGTGAATTATGAGAAATTATCTCTTCATTCATTCATTTTATTGTTAAAATGTATGATTAAGAACTCAATGACTCTTCAGTATTGATCAATCTTTAGGTTTCCCACATAAAACACCATCCACTAGTTTAATGTTTATTCATTGAATTATGAAAATCTGTCATTATGTATTCAGTGACCAGTGAAGATTTTAGCCTCCTTAGGGGAGTCCATCGTGCCAGATCATCGCATCATGTAATAGTACACTTACTTATTTACCTGTTAAACTAGAAATTAAATAATAATTCATCACTTAATTAACGTATTTGAAATACAGGTAATGTTATGGACCATAAGTCCCTTTTGGAGTCAGATTTTGTGAGTAGACGATGTAACATCATCTCATTACTTCATCATTTAGCTCTGTAAGTAGGTCGTTACATCAGCGATAGTTTTAGGATTTTGGTGCCATCTCGTCAGTGTTAATATAAAACGCCAGCTAATTAATTATCAATTTAATTTTATAAATAAATCAATATTCCAGGAAGAGATCAGTCTGACTACTCCATGTGGGATTTAAGTATGCACCACCATGACATTATTCAATCATTTTTCATTATATATTAATTATTTGAATCGATGAAGATGTTGTTCTTCTTGACTGGAGTAGTGCCATTCCTCCATGGGAGTTAATCACGTGGCAGTATTTAATCATCTAAGTACTACTTCCTTGACAATCACTGGGGTTTGGTTCCATCTTATGATAGTTAATATGGAGGACTATCCCATTATTAACTTACTTGATTGCGTAAGTAATGATGGTGTCATCCGTCATGTGGCTGCTGTGGGATTGACACAGGAGGAGATCGGTACCAGAAGCAGTGCCCAGAGAATGAGGACACTGCCTCATACAGTGATTACTGATTACCCAGTAGTACATTTTTATCAATCGAATGATTACACGATTTTAAAAAACTGTACGGTTTCACATCATCAGGTTCTGCGAGGTTTAAACAGAACTGACCCATGAAGGATACAGTGACCACCGATTTTAAAAATGGAATAACTGTATAATCTCCTGATCAGGGAATCTCATCTAATGAACTCTGTCGGCCTGATAACATGACACAGCACCAACAATACATAACTCTAAATAACTATCTTAGAAAGCGGGTTACAGAACTTAATAGAGAACAGTCAATTGAGGATTCTAAATGACTGAAAGAAACATAAGAAACTGCTTAAAATCCTTAATCATCAGCCTAATGCAAATCTAAAATACTCTGAGGAACCATGAGATCAAGCTCCTCTAATGGTAAGAGGATGAAGAGGAGTTTATTTTATTTTCAATAAAGAGAAAAGGATTATGGTAGAGGCGATTAACTGTATTGTTTCCATTCTAGAAATTAGCAGATTGAAGAATTGAAAACAAGAGTAAAATACTCATCATTGTACTTGAATGGCACAATGATGCTTTCGTTTCATGCTTATGTCTCTATAGGCATGTTGTAGCTTGAGAGACGGGTAAATATGTAGAACTCAAAAGAAAGAGCCCTGCTTTGTTTTTGTGAGAAACTCAGTGAGGCTGTAGGGTTACTTCATCGGTGGGTATACTCCTTTAAGCCTGTGGGAGGGGCACTAGAATGTGACAGAATTTTGGTTCATAAATGTTGCCTGGCAACCCTCCTTGCATTCTGTATCCTGGTATCATGGGCCAAGGACGAGAGAGCAGCTTTGAGAAAGTGTTATCATGGGACATTACAGTCTGCCAAGATAACTATCTCCTAAAACTATTCATGATAGCATTTGATTCGTCTAACCAAGTCATAGCCACACTTCTGGAAGTGTGCCTACAGCATTTACTGATTACCAAATGCAAGATTACCTAATCATCAGAGGACAAAGTCTGTGGAGAAACAGTTCAGAGTCTTCTGTTTATGAATACTCTCTCCTCAGAAGTAAAACTATGGAACAAAAGATAATAAGACTCACGATTATTCATCAAAAAGGTGAGTTTGACATTGTTGACTTCCTTCAGGAAGGTGATAATCCGTTTGTTAGAGTAGACTTAGCGATTATTAGATTTCAGTCCATCTCTTTTGAGGCAGCCGTCCAACATTAAATATGTGATATCTTCTAAAAACCCTGCATACACAATTACAGTTCAGCATTGAAACCTATTCCTTCTGTGCTCTGCGATTAAATAAGGGATGGATCTGGGAGTTTCCCACAATCATGTGGGAGTCAACTGAGACTCAATTGTGTGGACCATGGCAGATCATTTCATCCTCTGATTATGTTGTTATATGTTTATAAAAATAGGACATTAGATAATCCATGATCAGTGGATTGCGGTGACACGATGTGGGAGGCAATTATTATAGACCATCTTAACAACATTTATGTAGTTAAAATATTTGAATGAATCACGACAGCATCATTCATGAGCCTGGTTTGGAGCCACCTTAGGGAAGTAGATGATGTTACATGAACTCATTATTTGATTATTTAGTTATATAAAACAATGATTATATCGTCCATGACACCTGGAATCTAGTGCCACAGATCACCTACTTACATAATTAATGTATTTAAATTGACAATCTGTGTTAATCCCCAAGATAATGTTAATATGTGTGTAATTATGTAAACCAAAAATTGTCCATTCCATGAAGACACCCGTAAAGCTCCCTCTTGTGGCGTTAATGTGCAATATCATCACAGTTTATGATCCATGGTTTCAATGGATGATGATGACATTCTTCATGACTGGAGTCTGGCCATACCTCCCTGACAGTTAAATGCTACATCACGTCTTTATTGGGACCGTTAGCTATCACTGACTTATTTAGTTCTTTAAATTACTTAAACAACAGACAATGCCAACACCGATTATTTTTAGGTTGCAAATATCTGTCAGCGACAAATTAGGAAACTTTTAGACATGGGCAGAGCATTTTTTGAATGTCTATGCGTCTTCCAGACCACTAGGAATGCTGGAGAATAGAGTCCAGAAGATTGCATGGTGCCCCCCGAGAAGAACAAGAACTTTACCAAGGTCTGCATGGTGGTCTGGATGTTGACTACTTGCTCTTCCTCAACATCTTCACATCTGTTGTGGTCTACGTCTAGAAGATGTAGTGGCACTAGGAGGTCGGCACCATCACCGAGACCTGGCAAAAGGATGATGACTCAGAACACAGAAGAACATCTCTCTCTCAGCTATGCTGTTGAAGCACCTGCTGCAGCCAACTTTTCAGCTGATATCAACATTTTGGCTACTACTGGTATGCCAGGAATTGGGCCAATTACCTCAGGTCCTGCAGCAACTCAACAGAGATTCAGGCACCGGTGAGAATGTCTGACCTACAGAATTCACCAGGCAAGAAAGTATGATTGTCTGACGAATAACTGATAGAATATTAAAAATCCGCTATGACAGCATCCGTTTTCATATCTGGCATGTCTGCCCAGGAATTGATGATATGAAAAAGTTCAACGACTTAGATATGTAAAGAAGTAATTATTAAATTGTTTCATTATATAATCTGTGAACCCTGAAGTGCGGTGCCACCTTGTGTGACTCAAGTGTTACAGACGATCTAACAATCTGATGCTTTCATTATTTAAATCTGTCTTTTCTACTCCCGGAAGAGTGGAGTCTGGAGCTCCCTTGTTGGTGTTAAAATGTCTCTTGTGATTTCATTATTTATTTATTTAAATCAATGTGGATATCATTTTGTTATCTCTCTAGGGGTGAATTATGAGAAATTATCTCTTCATTCATTCATTTTATTGTTCAAATCTATGATTAAGAACTCAATGACTCTTCAGTATTGATCAATCTTTAGGTTTCGTGCATAAAAAACCATCCACTATTTTAATGTTTATTCATTGAATTATGAAAATCTGTCATTATGTATTCAGTGACCAGTGAAGATTTTAGCCTCCTTAGGGGAGTCCATCGTGCCAGAACATAGCATCATCTAATAGTATACTTACTTATTTACCTGTTAAACTAGGAAATTAAATAATAATTCATCATTTAATTAACGTATTTGAAATACAGTTAATGTTATGGACCCTAAGTCCCTTTTGGAGTCAGATTTTGTGAGTAGACGATGTAACATCATCTCATTACTTCATCATTTAGCTCTGTAAGTAGGTCATTACATCAGCGATAGTTTTAGGACTTTGGTGCCATCTCGTCAGTGTTAATGTAAAACGCCAGCTAATTAATTATCAATTTATTTTATAAATAAATCATTATTCCAGGAAGAGACCAGTCTGACTACTCCATGTGGGATTTAAGTATGCACCACCATGATATTATTTAATTATTTTTCATTATATATTAATTATTTGAATCGGTAAAGATGTTCTTCTTGACTGGAGTAGTGCCATTCCTCCATGGGAGTTAATCACGTGGCAGTATTTAATCATCTAAGTACTACTTCCTTGACAATCACTGGGGTTTGGTTCCATCTTATGATAGTTAATATGGAGGACTATCCCATTATTAACTTACTTGATTGCGCAAGTAATGATGGTGTAATCCGTCATGTGTCTGCTGTGGGATTGACACAGCAGGATATAGGTACCAGAAGCAGTGCCCAGGGAATGGGGGACAAGGCCTCATACAGTAATTACTGATTACGTAGTAGTACATTTTAAACAATCGAATGATTACACGATTTTAAAAAACTGTACTGTTTCGCATCATCAGTTTCTGTGAGGTTGCAACAGAACTGACCCATGAAGGACACAGTAATCCCCGATTTTCAAAATGGAATAACTGAATAATCTCCTGATCAGGGAATCTCATCTAATGAACTCTGTCGGGCTGATAACATGACACACCACCAACAATAAATAACTCTAAATAACCATCTTAGAAAGCGGGTTACAGAACTTAATAGAGAACAGTCAATTAAGGAATCCAAAATGACTGAAAGAAACATAAGTCACTGCTCAAAATCCTTAATCATCAGCCTAATGCAAATCTAAACAACTCTGAGAAACCATGGGATCAAGCTACTCTAATGATAAGAGGATAAAGAGGAGTTTATTTTATTTTCAATAAAGAGAAAAGGATTATGGTAGAGGCGATTAACGGTATTGTTTCCATTATAGAAATTAGCAAATTGAAGAATTGAACACAAGAGTAAAATACTCATCATTTTACTTGAATGGCAAAATGATTCTTTCGTTTTCATGCTTATGTCACTAAAGGCATGATGTAGCTTGAGAGACGGGTAAATATGTAGAACTCAAAAGAAAGAGGCCTGCTTTTTTTTTTTTTTTTTTTTTTTTTTTTTTTGTAAGAAACTCAGTGAGGCTGTAGGGTTAGTTCACCGGTGGGTATACTCCTTTAAGCCTGTGGGAGGGGCAATAGAATGTGACAGAATGTTGGTTCATAAATGTAGCCTGGCAACCCTGCTTGCATTCTGTATCCTGGTAGCATGGGCCAAGGACGAGAGAGAGCAGCTTGAGAAAGAGTTATCTTGGGACATTACAGTCTCCCAAGATAACTATCTCCTAAAACTTTTCATGACAGCGTTTGATTCGCCTAACCAAGTCATAGCCATACCTCTGGAAGTTTGCCTACAGATTTTACTGGTTACCAAATGCAAGATTACCTCATCAGTGGACATAGGCGGTGGAGAAAGAGTTCAGAGACTTCTGTTTATGAATACTCTCTCTCCTCAGAAGTAAAACTATGGAACAAAAGATAATAAGACTCACGATTATTCATCAAAAAGGTGAGTTTGACATTGTTAATTCCTTCAGGAAGGTGATACTCCGTTTGTTAGAGTAGACTTAGCGATTGTTAGATTTCAGTCCATCTCTTTTGAGGCAGCCGTCCAACATTAAATATGTGATATCTTCTAAAAACCCTGCATACACAATGAGAGTTCAGCATTTAAACATGGTACTACTCTGCTCTGCGATTAAATAAGGGATGAAACTTGGAATTTCCCACAATCATGTGGGAGTCAACTGAGACTCAATTGTGTGGAGCCTGGCAGACCATTTCATCCTCTGATTATGTTGTTATTTGTTTATTAAAATTGGACATTAGATAATCCATGATCAGTGGATTGTGGTGACCGATGTGGGAGGCAATTATTATAGACCATCTTAATATCAATTATGTAGTTAAAATATTTAAATTAATCACGACAGCATCGTTCATGAGCCTGGTTTGGAGCCACCTTAGGGAAGTGGATGATGTTACATGAACTCATTATTTGATTATTTAGTTATATAAAACAATGATTTTATCGTCCATGACACCTGGAATCTGGTGCCACAGATCACCTAATTACATAATTAATTACTTTAAACTGACAATCTGTGTTAATCCCCAGGATAATGTAAATATTTTCATAGTTATGTAAACAACAATCCTCCATTCCATGAAGAGACCTGTAAAGCTCCCTCTTGTGGAGATAATGTGCATTATCTACACATTTTATGATTCATTGACTCAATTGGTGATGATGACATCCTTCATGGAGTCTGGCCATGCTTCCCTGCCAGTAAAATGCTACATCCCCTATTTATTGTGACAGTTAGCTATTACTAACTTATTTAATTCTTTAAATTATGCAAACGACAGACAGTGCCATCACCGATTACGGTTAGGGTGCAAATACCTGTCAGGGACAAGGTTAGGAAAGTTGTAGACATGGGCAGAGCGTTTTCTGAATGATCTATGCATCTCCCAAAGTGTGAGGGATGCTGGGTGATTGAGTCCAGAATGTTGCACGGTGCCCTCCGAGAAGTACAAGGACTTCATCAAGGCCGGCACGGTGGTCTGGGTGTTGACTACCTGCTCTTCCTCCACATCTTCACACCGGTTGTGATCTGACATGAGAAGAAGGAGTGGCACTAGGAGGTCGGCACCATCACCGAGACCTGGCAAAAGGATGACGACTCAGAACACGGAGGAACATCTCTCTCTCAGCTATGCTGGTGATGCCCCTGCTGTAGCCATCTTTTCAGCTGTTATCAACATTGTGGCTACTACTGCTATGCCAGAATTGGGCCCATTATCTCAAGTCCTGCCACAACACAACAGAGATTCAGGCGCTTGTGATGAGTTCAAGCCAATTCATCACGCAAGACAGTATGATTATCTGACGATTAACTGATGGCATTTTAAAATTGTGTGATGACAGCATACAGTTTCATACCTGGCAAGTCTGCCCAGGAATTGATGTTACAAAAAAGGTCAACGGCTTACATATTTAAAGATGTAATTATTAAATTCTTTCATTATATAATCTGTGATCCCTGAAGTTTGGGGCCACCTTGTGTGACTCAAGTGTGACAGAATATCTAAATATCTGATTATTTCATTCTTCAAATCTTTCTATTTCTACTCCAGGAAGAGTGTAGTCTTGATCCACCATGTTGGTGTTAAATTGTATCTTGTGAATTCTTTCTTTCTTTCTTCCTTTCCTTATTTAAATCAATGTTGATATCATTTTGTTATCTCTCTAAGGGTGAATTATGAGAAACTTTCTCTTTATTCATTCATTTTTTTGTTCAAATCTAAGATTAAGAACTCAATGTCTATAAAGTATTGAGCAATCATTTAGGCTTCACACATAAAACACCATCCACTTGTTTAATGTTTATTCATTTTATGATGAAAATCTGTCGTTATGTATTCAGTGATCACTGGAGTTTTGAGCCTCCTTAGGGGAGACCGTTGTACCAGACCATCACATAATCTAATACTACACTTGCTTCTTTAACTGTTAAACTAGGAAATTAGGTAATAATTCATCATTTAATTGACGTATTTACAAGACAGGTATTGTTATGGACCCTAAGTCCCTTTTGGAGTCAGATTGTGGGAGTTGATGATGTAATATCATCTCATTACTTCATCATTTAGCTGTGTAAATAGATCTTTACATCAGCGATAGGTTTAGGACTTTGGTGCCATCTCGTCAGTGTTACTATAAAAGGCCCACTAATTAATTATCAATTTAATTTTTTAAAAACATCATTATTCCAGGAAGAGATCATTCTGACTACTCCATGTGGGATTTAAGTGTGCACCACCATGTCATTTTTCAATCATTTTTCATTATATATTAGTTATTTAAATCGATGAAGATTTTGTTCTTCTTGACTGGAGTCGGGCCATTCCTCCATGGGAGTTAATCACGTGGCATTATTTAATCATCTAAATACTACTTCCTTGACAATCACTGGAGTATGGTTCCATCTTTTGAAAGTTAAGTATGGAGGACTATGCAATTATTACCTTACTTGATTGTGTAAGTAATGATGGTCATGTGGGATTGACAGAGCAGGAGATAGGTACCAGAAGCAGTGCCAAGAGAACGGGGGACACTGCCTCGTAGAGTGATTACTGATTACGTAGTAGTACATTTTTAACAATCAAATGATGACACGATTTTAAAAAACTGTACTTTTTCGCATCATCAGTTTCTGAGAGGTTGCAATAGAACTGACCCATGAAGGACACAGTGACCACCGATTTTAAAAATGGAATAACTGTATAATCTCCTGATCAGGGAATCTCATGTAATGAACTCTGTCGGCCTGATAACATGACACACCACCAACAATAAATAACTCTAAATAACCATCTTAGAAAGAGGGGTACAGGACTTAATAGAGAACAGTCAATTGAGGAATCCAAAATGACTGAAAGAAACATAAGACACTGCTCAAAATCCTTAATCATCAGCCTAATGCAAATCTACACAACTCTGAGAAACCATGGGGTCAAGATCCTCTAATGGTAAGAGGATGAAGAGGAGTTTATTTTATTTTCAATAAAGAGAAAAGGATTATGGTAGAGGCGATTAACTGTATTGTTTCCATTCTAGAAATTAGCAAATTGAAGCATAGAAAACAGGTTTGAAATACTCATCATTGTACTGAATGGCACAATGATGCTTTCGTTTTCATGCTTATGTCACTATAGGCATGTTGTAGCTTGAGAGACGGGTAAATATGTAGAACTCAAAAGAAAGAGCCCTGTTTTGTTTTTGTGAGAAACTCAGTGAGGCTGTAAGGTTAGTTCATTGGTGGGTATTCTCCTTTAAGCCTGTGGGAGGGGCACTAGAATGTGACAGAATGTTGGTTCATAAATGTAGCCTGGCAACCCTGCTTGCATTCTGTATCCTGGTAGCATGGGCCAAGGACGAGAGAGCAGCTTCGAGAAAGAGTTATCTTGGGACATTACAGTCTCCCAAGATAACTATCTCCTAAAACTTTTCATGACAGCATTTGATTCGCCTAACCAAGTCATAGCCATACCTCTGGAAGTTTGCCTACAGCTTTTACTGGTTACCAAATGCAAGATTACCTCATCAGAGGACATAGGCTGTGGAGAAACAGTTCAGAGACTTCTGTTTATGAATACTCTCTCTCCTCAGAAGTAAAACTATGGAACAAAAGATAATAAGACTCACGATTATTCATCAAAAAGGTGAGTTTGACATTGTTGAATTCCTTTAGGAAGGTGATAATCCGTTTGTTAGAGTAGACTTAGCGATTGTTGGATTTCAGTCCATCTCTTTTGAGGCAGCCGTCCAACATTAAATATGTGATATCTTCTAAAAACCCTGCATACACAATGAGAGTTCAGCATTTAAACATGGTACTACTCTGCTCTGCGATTAAATAAGGGATGAAACTTGGAATTTCCCACAATCATGTGGGAGTCAACTGAGACTCAATTGTGTGGAGCCTGGCAGACCATTTCATCCTCTGATTATGTTGTTATTTGTTTATTAAAATTGGACATTAGATAATCCATGATCAGTGGATTGTGGTGATGCGATGTGGGAGGCAATTATTATAGACCATCTTAATATCAATTATGTAGTTAAAATATTTAAATTAATCACGACAGCATCGTTCATGAGCCTGGTTTAGAGCCACCGTAGGGAAGTAGATGATGTTACATGATCTCATTATTTGATTATTTAGTTATATAAAACAATGATTTTATCATCCATGACCTGGAATCTGGTGCCACAGATCACCTAATTACATAATTAATTACTTTAAACTGACAATCTGTGTTAATCCCCAGGATAATGTAAATATTTGTATAGTTATGTAAACAACAATCCTCCATTCCATGAAGAGACCTGTAAAGCTCCCTCTTGTGGAGATAATGTGCAATATCTACACATTTTATGATTCATTGACTCAATTGGTGATGATGGCATCCTTCATGAATGGAGTCTGGCCATGCGTCCCTGCCAGTAAAATGCTACATCCCCTATTTATTGTGACAGTTAGCTATTACTAACTTATTTAATTCTTTAAATTATGCGTAACGAAGGACAGTGCCATCACCGATTACGGTTAGGGTGCAAATACCTGTCAGGGACAAGGTTAGGAAAGTTGTAGACATGGGCAGAGCGTTTTCTGAATGATCTATGCATCTCCCAGAGTACGAGGGATGCTGGGTGATTGAGTCCAGAATGTTGCACGGTGCCCTCCGAGAAGTACAAGGACTTCATCAAGGCCGGCACGGTGGTCTGGGTGTTGACTACCTGCTCTTCCTCCACATCTTCACACCGGTTGTGATCTGCCATGAGAGGAAGGAGTGGCACTAGGAGGTCGGCACCATCACCGAGACCTGGCAAACGGATGACGACTCAGAACACGGAGGAACATCTCTCTCTCTCAGCTATGCTGGTGATGCCCCTGCTGTAGCCATCTTTTCAGCTGTTATCTACATTGTGGCTACTACTGCTATGCCAGAATTGGGCCCATTATCTCACGTCCTGCCGCAACACAACAGAGATTCAGGCGCTTGTGATGAGTTCAAGCCAATTCATCAGGCAAGACAGTATGATTATCTGACGATTAACTGATGGCATTTTAAAATTGCGTGATGACAGCATACAGTTTCATACCTGGCAAGTCTGCCCAGGAATTGATGTTACAAAAAAAGGTCAACGGCTTACATATTTAAAGATGTAGTTATTAAATTCTTTCATTATATAATCTGTGATCCCTGAAGTTTGGCGCCACCTTGTGTGACTCAAGTGTGACAGACTATCTAAATATCTGATTATTTCAATCTTCAAATCTGTCTTTTTCTACTCCAGGAAGAGTGTAGTCTTGATCCACCATGTTGGTGTTAAATTGTATCTTGGGAATTCTTTCTTTCTTTCTTCCTTTCCTTATTTAAATCAATGTTGATATCATTTTGTTATCTCTCTAAGGGTGAATTATGAGAAACTTTCTCTTTATTCATTCATTTTTTTTTGTTTCAAATCTAAGATTAAGAACTCAATGTCTATTCAGTATTGAGCAATCATTTAGGCTTCACGCATAAAACACCACCCACTTGTTTAATGTTTATTCATTTAATTATGAAAATCTGTCATTATGTATTCAGTGATCACTGGAGTTTTGAGCCTCCTTAGGGAGACCGTTGTACCAGACCATCACATAATCTAATACTACACTTGCTTCTTTAACTGTTAAACTAGGAAATTAGGTAATAATTCATCATTTAATTGACGTATTTACAAGACAGGTAATGTTATGGACCCTAAGTCCCTTTTGGAGTCAGATTGTGGGAGTTGATGATGTAATATCATCTCATTACTTCATCATTTAGCTGTGTAAATAGATCTTTACATCTGCGATAGGTTTAGGACTTTGGTGCCATCTCGTCAGTGTTACTATAAAAGGCCCACTAATTAATTATCAATTTAAATTTTTAAAAACATCATTATTCCAGGAAGAGATCATTCTGACTACTCCATGTGGGATTTAAGTGTGCACCACCATGTCATTTTTCAATCATTTTTTCATTATATATTAATTATTTCAATCGATGAAGATGTTGTTCTTCTTGACGGGATTCGGGCCATTCCTCCATGGGAGTTAATCACGTGGCATTATTTAATCATCTAAGTACTCCTTCCTTGACAATCACTGGAGTATGGTTCCATCTTTTGAAAGTTAAGTATGGAGGACTATCCAATTTTTAACTTACTTGATTGCGTAAGTAATGATGGTGTCATCCCTCATGTGGCTGTTGTGGGATTGACAGAGCAGGAGATCGGTACCAGAAGCAGTGCCCAGAGAATGGGGGACACTGCCTTATGCAGTGATTACTGATTACGTAATAGTAGATTTTTAACAATCGAATGATTACACGATTTTAAAAACTGTACTGTTTCGCATCATCAGTTTCTGAGAGGTTGCAACAGAACTGACCCATGAAGGACACAGTGACCACCAATTTTAAAAATGGAATAACTGAATAATCTCCTGATCAGAGAATCTCATCTAATGAACTCTGTCGGGCTGATAACATGACACACCACCAACAATTAATCACTCTAAATAACCATATTAGAAAGCAGGATACAGGACTTAATAGAGAAAAGGCAATTGAGGAATCCAAAATGACTGAAAGAAACATAAGACACTGCTCAAAATCCTTAATCATCAGCCTAATGCAAATCTACACAACTCTGAGAAACCATGGGGTCAAGCTCCTCTAATGGTAAGAGGATGAAGAGGAATTTATTTTATTTTCAAGAAAGGGAAAAGGATTATGGTAGAGGCGATTAACTGTATTGTTTCCATTCTAGAAATTAGCAAATTGAAGCATAGAACACAGGTTTAAAATACTCATCATTGTACTTGAATGGCACAATGATGCTTTCGTTTTCATGCTTATGTCACTATAGGCATGTTGTAGCTTGAGAGACGGGTAAATATGTATGTAGAACTCAAAAGAAAGAGCCCTGCTTTGTTTTTGTGAGAAACTCAGTGAGGCTGTAAGGTTAGTTCATCGGTGGGTGTACTCCTTTAAGCCTGTGGGAGGGGCACTAGAATGTGACAGAATGTTGGTTCATAAATGTAGCCTGGCAACCCTGCTTGCATTCTGTATCCTGGTATCATGGGCCAAGGACGAGAGAGCAGCTTCGAGAAAGAGTTATCTTGGGACATTACAGTCTCCCAAGATAACTATCTCCTAAAACTTTTCATGACAGCATTTGATTCGCCTAACCAAGTCATAGCCATACCTCTTGGAAGTTTGCCTACGGCTTTTACTGGTTACCAAATGCAAGATTACCTCATCAGAGGACATAGGCTGTGGAGAAACAGTTCAGAGACTTCTGTTTATGAATACTCTCTCTCCTCAGAAGTAAAACTATGGAACAAATGATAATAAGACTCACGATTATTCATCAAAAAGGTGAGTTTGACATGGTTGAATTCCTTCAGGAAGGTGATAATCCGTTTGTTAGAGTAGACTTAGCGATTGTTAGATTTCAGTCCATCTCTTTTGAGGCAGCCGTCAACATTAAATATGTGATACCTTCTAAAAACCCTGCATACACAATGAGAGTTCAGCATTTAAACATGTTACTACTCTGCTCTGCGATTAAATAAGGGATGAAACTTGGAATTTCCCACAATCATGTGGGAGTCAACTGAGACTCAATTGTGTGGAGCATGGCAGACCATTTCATCCTCTGGTTATGTTGTTATTTGTTTATTAAAATTGGACATTAGATAATCCATGATCAGTGGATTGTGGTGACGCGATGTGGGAGGCAATTATTATAGACCATCTTAATATCAATTATGTAGTTAAAATATTTAAATTAATCACGACAGCATCGTTCATGAGCCTGGTTTGGAGCCACCTTAGGGAAGTGGATGATGTTACATGAACTCATTATTTGATTATTTAGTTATATAAAACAATGATTTTTATCGTCCATGACACCTGGAATCTGGTGCCACAGATCACCTAATTACGTAATTAATTACTTTAAACTGACAATCTGTGTTAATCCCCAGGATAATGTAAATATTTGTATAGTTATGTAAACAACAATCCTCCATTCCATGAAGAGACCTGTAAAGCTCCCTCTTGTGGAGATAATGTGCAATATCTACACATTTTATGATTCATTGACTCAATTGGTGATGATGACATCCTTCATGACTGGATTCTGGCCATGCTTCCCTGCCAGTAAAATGCTACATCCCCTATTTATTGTGACAGTTAGCTATTACTAACTTATTTAATTCTTTAAATTATGCGTACGGAGGACAGTGCCATCACCGATTACGGTTAGGGTGCAAATACCTGTCAGGGACAAGGTTAGGAAAGTTGTAGACATGGGCAGAGCGTTTTCTGAATGATCTATGCATCTCCCAGAGTACGAGGGATGCTGGGTGATTGAGTCCAGCATGTTGCACGGTGCCCTCCGAGAAGTACAAGGACTTCATCAAGGCCGGCACGGTGGTCTGGGTGTTGACTACCTGCTCTTCCTCCACATCTTCACACCGGTTGTGATCTGCCATGAGAGGAAGGAGTGGCACTAGGAGGTCGGCACCATCACCGAGACCTGGCAAACGGATGACGACTCAGAACACGGAGGAACATCTCTCTCTCTCTCAGCTATGCTGGTGATGCCCCTGCTGTAGCCATCTTTTCAGCTGTTATCAACATTGTGGCTACTACTGCTATGCCAGAATTGGGCCCATTATCTCACGTCCTGCCGCAACACAACAGAGATTCAGGCGCTTGTGATGAGTTCAAGACAATTCATCAGGCAAGACAGTATGATTATCTGACGATTAACTGATGGCATTTTAAAATTGCGTGATGACAGCATACAGTTTCATACCTGGCAAGTCTGCCCAGGAATTGATGTTACAAAAAAAGGTCAACGGCTTACATATTTAAAGATGTAGTTATTAAATTCTTTCATTATATAATCTGTGATCCCTGAAGTTTGGCGCCACCTTGTGTGACTCAAGTGTGACAGACTATCTAAATATCTGATTATTTCAATCTTCAAATCTGTCTTTTTCTACTCCAGGAAGAGTGTAGTCTTGATCCACCATGTTGGTGTTAAATTGTATCTTGGGAATTCTTTCTTTCTTTCTTCCTTTCCTTATTTAAATCAATGTTGATATCATTTTGTTATCTCTCTAAGGGTGAATTATGAGAAACTTTCTCTTTATTCATTCATTTTTTGTTCAAATCTAAGATTAAGAACTCAATGTCTATTCAGTATTGAGCAATCATTTAGGCTTCGCGCATGAAACACCACCCACTTGTTTAATGTTTATTCATTTAATTATGAAAATCTGTCATTATGTATTCAGTGATCACTGGAGTTTTGAGCCTCCCTTAGGGAGACCGTTGTACCAGACCATCACATAATCTAATACTACACTTGCTTCTTTAACTGTTAAACTAGGAAATTAGGTAATAATTCATCATTTAATTGACGTATTTACAAGACAGGTAATGTTATGGACCATAAGTCCCTTTTGGAGTCAGATTGTGAGGTTGATGATGTAATATCATCTCATTGTTATCATTTAGCTGTGTAAATAGATCTTTACATCAGCGATAGGTTTAGGACTTTGGTGCCATCTAAATCAGTGTTACTATAAAGAGCCCACTAATTAATTATCAATTTTAATTTTTTTAAAAACATCATTATTCCAGGAAGAATCATTCACAGCTACTCCATGTGGGATTAGTGTGCACCACCATGTGTTTTTCAATCATTTTTTCATTATATATTAATTATTTCAATCGATGAAGATGTTGTTCTTCTTGGCCAGAGTCAAGACCATTCCTCCATGGCAGTTAATCACGTGGCATTATTTAATCATCTGATACTACTTTATACGGCCAATCACTGGAGTATGGGTTCATCTTTTGAAAGTTAAGTATGAGACTATCCAATTTTCAACTTACTTGATTACGTAAGTAATGATGGTGTCATCCCTCATGTGGCTGTTGTGGGATTGACAGAGCAGGAGATCGGTACCAGAAGCAGTGCCCAGAGAATAGGCACACTGCCTTATGCACTGATTACTGATTACGTAATAGTAGATTTTTTAACAATCGAATGATTACCACGATTTTAAAATCTGTGCTGTTTCGCATCATCAGTTTCTGAGAGGTTGCAACAGAGACAGCCCTTGAAGGACACAGTGACCACCAATTTTAAAAATGGAATAACTGAATAATCTCCTGATCAGAGAATCTCATCTAATGAACTCTGTCGGGCTGATAACATGACACACCACCAACAATTAATCACTCTAAATAACCATATTAGAAAGCAGGATACAGGACTTAATAGAGAAAAGGCAATTGAGGAATCCAAAATGACTGAAAGAAACATAAGACACTGCTCAAAATCCTTAATCATCAGCCTAATGCAAATCTACACAACTCTGAGAAACCATGGGGTCAAGCTCCTCTAATGGTAAGAGGATGAAGAGGAATTTATTTTATTTTCAAGAAAGGGAAAAGGATTATGGTAGAGGCGATTAACTGTATTGTTTCCATTCTAGAAATTAGCAAATTGAAGCATAGAACACAGGTTTAAAATACTCATCATTGTACTTGAATGGCACAATGATGCTTTCGTTTTCATGCTTATGTCACTATAGGCATGTTGTAGCTTGAGAGACGGGTAAATATGTATGTAGAACTCAAAAGAAAGAGCCCTGCTTTGTGTTTGTGAGAAACTCAGTGAGGCTGTAAGGTTAGCTCATCGGTGGGTATTCTCCTTTAAGCATGTGGGAGGGGCACTAGAATGTGACAGAATGTTGGTTCATAAATGTAGCCTGGCAACCCTGCTTGCATTCTGTATCCTGGTATCATGGGCCAAGGACGAGAGAGCAGCTTCGAGAAAGAGTTATCTTGGGACATTACAGTCTCCCAAGATAACTATCTCCTAAAACTTTTCATGACAGCATTTGATTCGCCTAACCAAGTCATAGCCATACCTCTGGAAGTTTGCCTACACGGCTTTTACTGGTTACCAAATGCAAGATTACCTCATCAGAGGACATAGGCTGTGGAGAAACAGTTCAGAGACTTCTGTTTATGAATACTCTCTCTCCTCAGAAGTAAAACTATGGAACAAATGATAATAAGACTCACGATTATTCATCAAAAAGGTGAGTTTGACATGGTTGAATTCCTTCAGGAAGGTGATAATCCGTTTGTTAGAGTAGATTTAGCGATTGTTAGATTTCAGTCCATCTCTTTTGAGGCAGCCGTCCAACATTAAATATGTGATACCTTCTAAAAACCCTGCATACACAATGAGAGTTCAGCATTTAAACATGTTACTACTCTGCTCTGCGATTAAATAAGGGATGAAACTTGGAATTTCCCACAATCATGTGGGAGTCAACTGAGACTCAATTGTGTGGAGCATGGCAGACCATTTCATCCTCTGGTTATGTTGTTATTTGTTTATTAAAATTGGACATTAGATAATCCATGATCAGTGGATTGTGGTGACGCGATGTGGGAGGCAATTATTATAGACCATCTTAATATCAATTATGTAGTTAAAATATTTAAATTAATCACGACAGCATCGTTCATGAGCCTGGTTTGGAGCCACCTTAGGGAAGTGGATGATGTTACATGAACTCATTATTTGATTATTTAGTTATATAAAACAATGATTTTTATCGTCCATGACACCTGGAATCTGGTGCCACAGATCACCTAATTACGTAATTAATTACTTTAAACTGACAATCTGTGTTAATCCCCAGGATAATGTAAATATTTGTATAGTTATGTAAACAACAATCCTCCATTCCATGAAGAGACCTGTAAAGCTCCCTCTTGTGGAGTAATGTGCAATATCTACACATTTTATGATTCATTGACTCAATTGGTGATGATGACATCCTTCATGAATGGAGTCTGGCCATGCTTCCCTGCCAGTAAAATGCTACATCCCCTATTTATTGTGACAGTTAGCTATTACTAACTTATTTAATTCTTTAAATTATGCGTACGAAGGACAGTGCCATCACCGATTACGGTTAGGGTGCAAATACCTGTCAGGGACAAGGTTAGGAAAGTTGTAGACATGGGCAGAGCGTTTTCTGAATGATCTATGCATCTCCCAGAGTACGAGGAATGCTGGGTGATTGAGTCCAGAATGGCCTTACGGTGCCCTCCGAGAAGTACAAGGACTTCATCAAGGCCGGCACGGTGGTCCTAGGTGTTGACTACCTGCCTCACCTTCCTCACATCTTCACACCGGTTGTGATCTGCCATGAGAAGGAGTGGCACTAGGAGTCGGCACCATCACAGCGACCTGGCAAAAGGATGACGACTCCAGAACACGGAGGAACATCTCTCTCTCAGAGCTATGCACAGTGATGCCCCTGCTGTAGCCATCTTTTCAGCTGTTATCAACATTGGCTCTACGGCTATGCCAGAATTGGGCCCATTATCTCACGTCCTGCCACAACACAACAGAGATTCAGGCGCTTGTGATGAGTTCAAGCCAATTCATCACGCAAGGCAATGTAATTATCTGACGATTAACTGATAGCATTTTAAAATTGTGTGATGACAGCATACAGTTTCATACCTAGCAAGTCTGCCCAGGGAATTGATGTTACAAAAATGGTCAACGACTTACATATTGAAATATGTAATTATTAAAGTTTTTCATTATATAATCTGTGATCCCTGAAGTTTGGCGCCACCTAGTGTGACTCAAGGGTGACAGACAATCTAACTATCTGATTATTTCATTATTCAAATCTGTCTTTTTCTATCCCAGGAAGAGTGTAGTCTTGATCCACCATGTTGGTGTTAAATTGTATCTTGGGAATTCTTTTCTTTCTTTCTTCCTTTCCTTATTTAAATCAATGTTGATATCATTTTGTTATCTCTCTAAGGGTGAATTATGAGAAACTTTCTCTTTATTCATTCATTTTTTGTTCAAATCTAAGATTAAGAACTCAATGTCTATTCAGTATTGAGCAATCATTTAGGCTTAGCGCATGAAACACCACCCACTTGTTTAATGTTTATTCATTTAATTATGAAAATCTGTCATATGTATTCAGTGATCACTGGAGTTTTGAGCCTCCTTAGGGGAGACCGTTGTACCAGACCATCACATAATCTAATACTACACTTGCTTCTTTAACTGTTAAACTAGGAAATTAGGTAATAATTCATCATTTAATTGACGTATTTACAAGACAGGTAATGTTATGGACCCTAAGTCCCTTTTGGATCAGATTGTGGGAGTTGATGATGTAATATCATCTCATTACTTCATCATTTAGCTGTGTAAATAGATCTTTACATCAGCGATAGGTTTGGAACTTTGGTGCCATCTCAGTCAGTGTTGCTACTATAAAAAGGCCCACTAATTATTTTTCAATTTAAATTTTTAAAAACATCATTATTCCAGGAAGAGATCATTCTGACTACTCCATGTGGGATTTAAGTGTTACACCATGTCATTTTTCAATCATTTTTTCATTATATATTAATTATTTCAATCGATGAAGATGTTGTTCTTCTTGACGGGATTCGGGCCATTCCTCCATGGGAGTTAATCACGTGGCATTATTTAATCATCTAAGTACTCCTTCCTTGACAATCACTGGAGTATGGTTCCATCTTTTGAAAGTTAAGTATGGAGGACTATCCAATTTTTAACTTACTAGATTGCGTAAGTAATGATGGTGTCATCCCTCATGTGGCTGTTGTGGGATTGACAGAGCAGGAGATCGGTACCAGAAGCAGTGCCCAGAGAATGGGGGACACTGCCTTATGCAGTGATTACTGATTACGTAATAGTAGATTTTTAACAATCGAATGATTACACGATTTTAAAAAACTGTACTGTTTCGCATCATCAGTTTCTGAGAGGTTGCAACAGAACTGACCCATGAAGGACACAGTGACCACCTATTTTAAAAATGGAATAACTGAATAATCTCCTGATCAGGGAATCTCATCTAATGAACTCTGTCAGGCTGATAACATGACACACCAACAAATAATCACTCTAATAACCATATTAGAAAGCAGGATACAGGACTTAATAGAGAAAAGTCAATTGAGGAATCCAAAATGACCGAAAAGAAACATAAGACACTGCTCAAAACCTTAATCATCAGCCTAATGCAAATCTACACAACTCTGAGAATCTGAATCAAGTCTAAGTCAGCAGAAAACTAAGATGAATTTATTTTATTTTCAAGAAAGGGAAAAGGATGATGGTAGAGGCGATTAACTGTATTGTTTCCATTTAGAAATTAGCAAATTGCAGCATAGAAAATAGAAATGAAAATACTCATCACTGTACTTGAATGGTACAATGATGCTTTCGTTTTCATGCTTATGTCACTATAGCCATGTTGTAGCTTGAGAGACGGCTAAATATGTAGAACTCAAAAGAAAGAGCCCTGCTTTGTTTTTGTGAGAAACTCAGTGAGGCTGTAAGGTTAGTTCATCGGTGCGTATACTCCCTTTAAGCCTGTGGAGGGGTACTAGAATGTGACAAAATGTTGGTTCATAAATGTAGCCTGGCAACCCTGCTTGCATTCTGTATCCTGGTATCATGGGCCAAGGACGAGAGAGAAGCCAGAAAGAGTTATCTTGGGACATTACAGTTCTCAAGATAACTATCTCCTAAAATTTTTCATGACAGCATTTGATTTGGCCCAACCAAGTCATAGCCATACCTCTGGAAGTTTGCTCATGGCTTTACTGGTTACCAAATGCAAGATTACCTCATCAGAGGACATAGGCTGTGGAGAAACAGTTCAGAGACTTCTGTTTATGAATACTCTCTCTCCTCAGAAGTAAAACTATGGAACAAAAGATAATAAGACCCACGATTATTCATCAAAAAAGGTGAGTTTGACATTGTTGAATTTCTTCAGGAAGGTGATAATCCGTTTGTTAGAGTAGACTTAGCGATTGTTAGATTTCAGTCCATCTCTTTGAGGCAGCCGTCCAACACGAAGGCAGATATCTTCTAAAAACCCTGCATACAAAATGAGAGTTCAGCATTTAAACATGTTACCACTGTGTTCATGGATAAATAAGGGATGAAACTTGGGAATCTCCCACAATCATGTGGGAGTCAACTGAGACTCAATTGTGTGGAGCATGGCAGACCATTTCATCCTCTGGTTATGTTGTTATTTGTTTATTAAAATTGGACATTAGATAACCCATGATCAGTGGATTGTGGTGACGCGATGTGGGAGGCAATTATTATAGACCATCTTAATATCAATTATGTAGTTAAAATATTTAAATTAATCACGACAGCATCGTTCATGAGCCTGGTTTGGAGCCACCTTAGGGAAGTGGATGAGGCTACATGAACTCATTATTTGATTATTTAGTTATATAAAACAATGATTTTATCGTCCATGACACCTGAATCTGGTGCCACGATCACCGAATTACGTAATTAATTACTTTAAACTGATAATCTGTGTTAATCCCCAGGATAAGGTAAATATTTGTATAGTTATGTAAACAACAATCCTCCATTCCATGAAGAGTCCTGTAAAGCTCCCTCTAGGGAGATAATGTGCAATATCTACACATATTATGATTCATTGACTCAATTGGTGATGATGACATCCTTCATGAATGGAGTTCAATATGCTTCTTGCCAGTAAATGCTACATCCCCTTATTTATTGTGACAGTTAGCTATTACTAACTTATTTAATTTTTTAAATTATGCAACGAAGGACAGTGCCATCAATTTAGCTGCTGGTTAGGGTGCAATACCTGTCAGGGACAAGGTTAGGAAAGTTGTGTGACATGGGCAGAGCGCTTTCTGAATGATCTATGCATCTCCCAGAGTACGAGGGATGCTGGTGATTGAGTCCAGAATGTTGCACGGTGCCCTCCGAGAAGTACAAGGACTTCATCAAGGCCGGCACGGTGGTCTGGGTGTTGACTACCTGCTCTTCCTCCACATCTTCACACCGGTTGTGATCTGCCATGAGAAGAAGGAGTGGCACTAGGAGGTCGGCACCATCACCGTGACCCGGCAAAAGGATGACGACTCAGAACACGGAGGAACATCTCTCTCTCTCAGCTATGCTGGTGATGCCCCTGCTGTAGCCATCTTTTTCAGCTGTTATCAACATTGTGGCTACTACTGCTATGCCAGAATTGGGCCCATTATCTCACGTCCTGCCACAACACCACAGAGATTCAGGC
The DNA here is from genome assembly GCF_943737965.1 of Phodopus roborovskii. Classification (NCBI taxonomy): domain Eukaryota; kingdom Metazoa; phylum Chordata; class Mammalia; order Rodentia; family Cricetidae; genus Phodopus; species Phodopus roborovskii. The sequence goes on along the minus strand of NW_026127031.1, from coordinate 5,495 downwards.
GCTTGTGATGAGTTCAAGCCAATTCATCACGCAAGACAGTATGATTATCTGACGATTAACTGATGGCATTTTAAAATTGTGTGATGACAGCATACAGTTTCATACCTGGCAAGTCTGCCCAGGAATTGATGTTACAAAAAGGTCAACGGCTTACATATTTAAAGATGTAATTATTAAATTCTTTCATTATATAATCTGTGATCCCTGAAGTTTGGCGCCACCTTGTTTGACTCAAGTGTGACAGACTATCCCTAAATATCTGATTATTTCATTCTTCAAATCTGCCTTTTTCTACTCCAGGAAGAGTGTAGTCTTGATCCACCATGTTGGTGTTAAATTGTATCTTGTGAATTCTTTCTTTCTTTCTTCCTTTCCTTATTTAAATCAATGTTGATATCATTTTGTTATCTCTCTAAGGGTGAATTATGAGAAACTTTCTCTTTATTCATTCATTTTTTGTTCAAATCTAAGATTAAGAACTCAATGTCTATTCAGTATTCAGCAATCATTTAGGCTTCACGCATAAAACACCATCCACTTGTTTAATGTTTATTCATTTAATTATGAAAATCTGTCATTATGTATTCTGTGATCACTGGAGTTTTGAGCCTCCTTAGGGGAAACCGTTGTACCAGACCATCACATAATCTAATACTACACTTGCTTCTTTAACTGTTAAAGTAGGAAATTAGGTAATAATTAATCATTAAATTGACATATTTACAATACCACAGGTAATGTTATGGACCATAAGTCCCTTTTGGAGTCAGATTGTGGGAGTTGATGATGTAATATCATCTCATTACTTCATCATTGGCACAGCCTTTAAATAGATCTTTACATCAGCGATAGGTTTTAGGACTTTGGTGCCATCTAAGTCAGTGTTACTATAAAGGCCCACTAATTAATTATCAATTTAGTTTTTTTTAAAAACATCATTATTCCAGAAGAGAATCATTCTGACTACTCCATGTGGATTTAAGTGTGCACCACCATGTCATTTTTCAATCATTTTTCATTATATATTAATTATTTCCAATCGATGAAGGTGTTGTTCTTCTGACTGGAGTCGAACATTCCTCCATGGGAGTTAATCACATGGCAATATTTAATTATCTAAGTACTACTTCCTTGTCAATCACTGGAGTATGGTTCCATCTTTTGAAAGTTAAGTATGGAGGACTATCCAATTACTAACTTATTTGATTATGTAAGAAATGACGGCAGGTGTCATCCGTCATTTGGCTGTTGTGGCATTGACACAGCAGGAGATCGATACCAGAAGCAGGGCCCAGAGAATGGAGGAACACTGCCTCCTACAGGGATTACTGATTACGAAATAGTAGATTTTTAACAATCGAATGATTACACGAAAAACTAGTGTACTGTTTCGCATCATCAGTTTCTGAGAGGTTGCAACAGAACTGACCCATGAAGGACACAGTGACCACCTATTTTAAAAATGGAATAACTGTATAATCTCCTGATCAGGGAATCTCATCTAATGAACTCTGTCGGGCTGATAACATGACACACCAACAACAATTAATCACTCTAAATAACCATATTAGAAAGCAGGATAAAGGACTTAATAGAGAACAGTCAATTGAGGAATCCAAAATGACTGAAAGAAACATAAGACACTGCTCAAAATCCTTAATCATCAGCCTAATGCAAATCTAAACAACTCTGAGAAACCATGGGGTCAAGCTCCTCTAATGGTAAGAGGATGAAGAGGAGTTTATTTTATTTTCAAGAAAGGGAAAAGGATTATGGTTGAGGGAATTAATTTTATTGTTTCTTTTCTAGAAATTAGAAAATTGCAGCATAGAAAACAGGTTCAAAATACTCATCATTGTACTTGAATGGCATAATGATGCTTTCATTGCCATGCCTATGTCACTATAGGCATGTTGTAGCTTGAGAGATGGGTATATATGTAAAACTCAAAAGAAAGAGCCCTGCTTTGTGTTTGTGAGAAACTCAGTGAGGCTGTAAGGTTAGTTCATCGGTGGGTATGCTCCTTTTAGCATGTGGGAGGGGCACTAGAATGTGACAGAATGTTGGTTCATAAATGTTGCCTGGCAAACCTGCTTGCATTCTGTATCCTGGTAGCATGGACCAAGGACCAGAGAGCAGCTTCGAGAAAGAATTGTCATGGGACATTACAGTCTCCCAAAATAACTATCTCCAAAAACTTTCAATGACAGCATTTGATTCGCCTAACCAAGTCACAGCCAAATCTCTGGAAGTTTGCCTACAGCTTTTACTGGTTACCAAATTCAAGATTACCTAATCATGAGAGAACATCGTCTGTGGACAAACAGTTCAAAGCCTTCTATTTATGAATTCTCTCTCCTAACAAGTAATATTATGGAAACAAAGATAATAAGACTCCCATTTATTCATCAAAAGGTGAGTTTGCCATTGTTGACTTCCTTCAGGAAGGTGATAATCCGTTTGTTAGAGTGGACTTAGTGATTATTGGATTTCAGTCCATCTCTTTTGAGGCAGCCGCCCAACATTAAATATGAGATATCTTCTAAAAACCCTGCATACACAATGACAGTTAAGCATTTAAACATGTTCCTACTCTGCTCTGCGATTAAATAAGGATGAACCTGGGAGTTTCCCACAATCATGTGGGAGTCAACTGAGAGGCAATTGTGTGGAGCATGGCAGACCATTTCATCCTCTCATTATGTTGTTATTTGATTATTAAATTAGGACACTAGATAATCCATGATCAGTGAATTGCGGTAACGCGATGTGGGAGGCAATTATTATAGACCATCTTAATATCAATTGTGTAGTTAAAATATTTAAATTAATCACGACAGCATCATTCATGAGCCTGATTTGGAGCCACCTAGGAAAGTGTATTATGTTACATGAACTCATTATTTGATTATGTAATTAGATAAAACAATGATTATATCGTCCATGACACCTGATCTGGTGCCACAGATCATATAATTACATAATTAATTAATTCCAATTAACAATCTGTGTTAATCCCCAAGATAATGTAAACATTTGAATACTCATGTAGACAACAATCCTCCATTCCATGAAGAGACCTGTAAAGCTCCCTCTTGTGGAGATAATGTGCAATATCTCTACATTTTATGATTCATTGACTCCATGATGAAGAGATGACATCCTTCATGACTGGAGTCTAATATACCTCCTACCAGTCACCTCTTTATTGGGACAGTTAGCTATCACTGACTTATTTAATTCTTTAAATTACTTAAACGACAGACAATGCCAAAACCGATCATTTTTAGGTTGCAAATATCTGTCAGCGACAATTTAGGAAACTTTGTAGACATGGGCAGACCACGTTCTGAATGCCTATGCGTCTTCCAGACCACTAGGAATGATGGAGAACAGAGTCCAGAAGATTTCTTGGTGCCCTCCCGAGAAGTAAAAGAACTTTACCAAGGTCTGCATGGGGGTCTGGGTGTTGACTACTTGCTCTTCCTCCACATCTTAGCATAGGTTGTGGTCTACGTCTAGAAGATGTAGTGGCACTATCAGGTCGGCACCATCACCGAGACCTGGCAAAAGGATGACGACTCAGAACACGGAAGAACATCTCTCTCTCAGCTATGCTGTTGATGCCTCTGCTGCAGCCACCTTTTCAGCTGATATCAACATTTTGGCTACTACTGGTATGCCAGGAATGGGCCAATTACCTCAGGTCCTGCCGCAACACAACAGAGATTCAGGCACCGGTGAGGATGTCAGGCCAACAGAATTCACCAGACAACAAAGTATGATTATCTGACGATTACCTGATGGAATATTAAAAATCCATGATGACAGCATCCGTTTTCATATCTGGCAAGTCTGCCCAGGTATTGATGATACAAAAAACTTCAACGACTTAGATATGTAAAGATGTAATCATTAAATTGTTTCATTATATAATCTGTGAACCCTGAAGTTTGGTGCCACCTGGTGTGACTCAAGTGTGACAGACGATCAAACAATCTGATGCTTTCATTATTTAAATCTGTCTTTTTCTACTCCAGGAAGAGTAGAGTCTGGAGCCCCTTGTTGGTGTTAAAATGTTCTTTGTGGTTTCATTATTTATTTATTTAAATCAATGTTGATATCATTTTGTTATCTCTCTAGGGGTGAATTATGAGAAATTATCTTTTCATTCATTCATTTTATTGTTCAAATGTATGATTAAGAACTCAATGACTCTTCAGTATTGATCAATCTTTAGGTTTCATACATAAAACACCATCCACTAGTTTAATGTTTATTCATTGAATTATGAAAATCTGTCCTTATGTATTCAGTTACCAGTGAAGATTTAAGCCTCCTTAGGGGAGTCCATCGTGCCAGAACATAGCATCATCTAATAGTACACTTACTTATTTACCTGTTAAACTAGGAAATTAAATAATAATTCATCATTTAATTAACGTATTAAAAACAGGTAATGTTATGGACCCTAAGTCCCCTTTTGGAGTCAGATTTGTGAGTAGACGATGTAACATCATCTAATTACTTCATCATTTAGCTCTGTAAGTAGGTCATTACATCAGCGATAGTTTTAGGACTTTGGTGCCATCTCGTCAGTGTTAATATAAAACACCAGCTAATTAATTATCAATTTAATTTCATAAATAAATCCATTATTCCAGGCAGAGGTCAGTCTGACTACTCCATGTGGGAATTAGTTATGCACCACCATGACATTATTCAATCATTTTACATTGTATATTAATTATTTGAATCGATGAAGATGTTGTTCTTCTTGACTGGAGTAGGGCCATTCCTCCATGGACTTAATCACGTGGCAGTATTTAATCATCTAAGTACTCCTTCTTTGACAATCCGCGGAGTTTGGTTCCATCTTATGAAAGTTAAGTATGGAGGACTATACAATTATTAACTTACTTGATTGCCTAAGTAATGATGGTCATGTGGATTGACAGAGCAGGGAGAGATCGGTACCAGAAGCAGTGCCCAGAGAATGGGGGACACTGCCTCGTAGAGTGATTACTGATTACGTAGTAGTACATTTTTAACAATCAAATGATTACACGATTTTAAAAAACTGTACTGTTTCGCATCATCAGTTTCTGAGAGGTTGCAATAGAACTGACCCATGAAGGACACAGTGACCACCCATTTTAAAAATGGAATAACTGTATAATCTCCTGATCAGGGAATCTCATCTCATGAACTCTGTCGGGCTGATAACGACACCACCAACAATTAATCACTCTAAATAACCATATTGGAAGCAGGATACAGGACTTGTAGAACAGTCAATTGAGGAATCCCAAAATGACTGAGAAACATAAGACACTGCTCAAAATCCTTAATCATCAGCCTAATGCAAATCACAACTCTGAGAAACCATGGGATCAAGCTCCTCTAATTGTAAGAGGATGAAGAGGTTATTTTATTTTTCAAAGGAAAAAGGATTATGGTTGGGGAATTAATTTTATTATTTCTTTCTAGAAATT
>NW_026127030.1:0-118934 GCF_943737965.1 Phodopus roborovskii | reverse complement strand
AGCTTATACAATATGATTGGCAGGGTCTTTCATTCCCCCATTTCTCTTCTGGCTTTGAATGGAATCTTCCATTCATGTGGTCTATGTTAGTTCCTGAAGTCTGAGGTCGGTTGGTCTATTTGTTTTGTCGCTGATACTGTTGGTGAGAACCAGAGCCTGATGACAGGGAGTCTATCCTTCATGAATTGGATTTGGTTTGAGGATGCAAGGTCCAAACAGGAGGATTAAGTGAGATGATCAAGGGACCCATCAAAGAGGACAATAGGGTGGTGAACAGAAACCTATTGTTTATCCTTCAAACCATCCTTGCTGAGATTCGACCAGCTTTGTCTTTGTTTTAATCTTTCCCTAGGATTTCCAATGTTGTCTCTTACTAACCCGGTGTGATCTGCGTAGAAACAGCATTCCTCCTTGAGTGCCCCGCATAATCTCTCCCTCTCGTAAAAATATCTTATCTAATCCTCTCCTGTCTTGTAGGACCACCTCTGAGAGGTTAACCGATTCTCCAGTGCCTTGATGTTAGTGTGCATGGCAGCCTGCAGTTGTTTAAATTGGCCGGTTTCTATAGAGCAGCAGTGCCTGTATCCACTCCTGCCGCTATTCCCCCCCCCATGGTGGTACTCCCAGTAACAAGGCCAGAGTTAGAGATACTGGTTCTCTCTTAAATCGGGGTCTCCCTTCAAAATGACTGTAAATGTATTCTGGATCATGGTATGTTATTTTGGGCCATAATTCAACCAGAATACAATAATCATTGTATTCAGTACTTGAACAGACACACATGGGGTCAGGCCAGTGCTACATGCCCAGTAAGTCCCATCAGGAGCTGCTAAGTAATAGGCTCCTGTGGACATATGTTGGGTTGTTTTACATAAGGCCTGGTGGGTTTGGGAACAGTCCCTATACAGAGTCCCTGCCCAGATGCTTCAGATAGGGTCAGCTTGTGTTGGGGGTGGAAATGCAGCTGGTGGGTGTGGTGGAGTGGTTGGTATAATTACCTAGAACGGCCATCCCTTCATAATAGGGAGGTCTTGACAACAGACATACCAGCAATATTGTGTCCTGTTCGGATCTGTGAGGTTGAGAGCCAGATATTCTCCTTGTATCAAGTTGAGTAGTCTATCCCCAGTCCCAGGTTGGCAGGGAGCCAAGGTAGTGGTAGTAGGGGTATGCACACTAGGGATATTGCTGGCTAAGGAGGCTGTTGGGGCAACAGGGGTAATAAGGGGTACAACTGGGGCCGGCTGGGAGGGTGGTTTTTGGTCTGCTATGACCATATTGGGTCCGATGGAATGGGTTGCTGTGTTCACTTTAAGTTTAATTTTGAAAGTGACACCTTTATCTGTCCCTGGGAGATGCCATCTGAGACCCCAAGTGTACCCTTGTTGCCATCCAGTGGCCTGCCGTCCTGGCCTTGTGAATGTGATCCTGAGAGGTAATGACAGTGGTTTCTTCCAATTGGCATTTCCATCAGTTCCTCTCTGGTAATAACAAGTGTGTCCATCAGAGTCAGGTGAGAGAGTATTTTCAGCTTGACTGTGATCAAATCCCAGGAAGAGGAGGCCACTCTAGTAGGTCGCCCCCAGTGGTCTCACAGCCCCATTCATAGCAAAATATGTGTTCTATATCCCCCACATCGGTAGCTGTGCTCATTCTATTATTCCTGGAGTCAAACATAAAACCTGATTGGGGCTAATTTGCATCTAGCGGTGGGTTGTTGTATCCATGGCTCATTATCTGTTGGGGTCTGGTTCTATGTATGATGATTGTAAGTTATGGGACCCATAGTTGGGATAACCCAAGTGTCCAGGCCGGCAGCCAGTTGGCAAAAGTAGGGGGTGAATGTAGGCCACCAGGTGTTAAGCATGGTTGCCCTGAATTTCCCAAACAACCTGCCAGCTCTGGGACCAAACTTGCCATGTCAAAGAGTACACTTGGTGAGGGCTTCCTTCCTGCATCTTCCTAGTCCCAACAAGGCCCATAAAATGGTTAGGGGCCCCATGGGTAAGTCTTAGCTTTAGCGGGTTTTGGGTGCGCTGAATTCTCCATGGTGAGGTCGTGGTCAGTTTCTTCTCTCCCATGGTGTGTTGGCCTTGACGTGGGAAGTGTGGATTCAGGCTGCGATGCCGTCAACCTTTAGTGCCGTCAGGGTAGTCAAGAGGACAGTGTATGGTCCTTTCCACCGGGGTTCCAGGTTCTTAGTCTGGTGTCTGCGTACCCATACAGTGTCTCCTATCTGGTAGGAGTGTGGTACCACCGGCTTATCTAGCTGCTCCCGATAGGCTGCTGCAAGTGGTTTCCAGACTTCTCTCTGGACAATCTGTAATGCCTGCAAATGAGCTTCCAGAGAATGACTATTAGCAAAATCAGCAATGTTGGAATCCAAGAAATTTATAAATGGGGCGGGCCCCATATAATATTTCAAATGGGGTGAGTCCATGTGGCTAAAGGCAGGAGGAGCACCCAGTCTCTAGAGACAGTTGCAAGCGTTAATTTAGACAAAGTCTCCTTAATTGTTCTATTCATGCACTCTACCTGTCCTGAACTTTGGTGTCTGTATGCACAATGTAATTTCCAATCAATGCCCAAAAGCTTAGCCACCAACTGACTTACCTGGGAGACGAAGGTGGGCCCATTGTCAGTACCCAGGATCTGGGGCATCCCATACCTGGGGAAGATTTCTTCCAAGAGTTTCTTGGTCACAGTCTTTGCCATTTCATGTTTTGTGGGGAAAGCTTCTACCCCAGAGAAGGTGTCTATGAACACCAGTAGGTATCTGTTTCCATATAATCCAGGCTTTACCTCTGTGAAATCGATTTCCCAATGGGTACCGGGATGGTGTCCTCGAACTCAGATCCCTGGTTCGAGCTTAGTCCTGCCTGCATTTACCTGGGCGCAGGCTTTGCATTCATCAGTTACTTTTGTATGGCCCCGTCTCTATTTAGGAGGTATTGTCCATCTCCTGGCATTCTAGGAGAGTCTTCATCTTTGGGGCTCAGATGGGTTAGTTTATGTAAACAGTCTATCAGTTCGTAGGTTTGTCTCATGGGTCTAACGATTGTTCCTTTGAAAATCCAATGTCCCTTTTTGGGGTCATAAGTGGCCCCCATTTTCTTTAGGAGATTTATGTCCTCTTGGCTATATGACAGGGAGCGTCTGAGTTCCTGATTCTCCCCCTGGGCACGTCAAAGGAAGGGCTCGGGTGGTGATGAGGGAGTTTAGGGCAGCCTCCTTGCAGCTGTGTCTGCTAGTGGTTCCCTTTGCCTCCAGGCTATTGCCTCTTTGATGGGAGGGCAATGCATAATGCTCAATTCTGAGGCAGAAACAAGGCTTTGCAGTGCCAGGATCTCAGCCTTGTTTTTAATTTCTTTTCCTTCTGAAGTTAATAGTCCTCGCCTCCGGTAAATTTCCCCATGTATATGGGCAGTGGCAAAAGTGTATTGGCTATCTGTATAGACGTTCAGTCTCTTACCTTCTGCCATCTGAAGGGCCTGGGTGCATGATGAGCTCAGCTCTCTGGGCTGAGGTGCCTGCCGGAAGGGCTTTTGCCCAGACTACCTCAGTCTCTGTGGTCATGGCTGCTCCACCTTCCGCTCCCGTTCTGGGATGCTGCTGCCATCCGATGTACCAGGTGTAGTCTACATCTCGGAGGGTTGATCCCTCAGGTCCGGTCTGGTCCCCTGCATTTCTGCAAGGATCTGGAGACAGTCATGCAGTTCTGGCTTTCCCAGCAGGGGGAGCAGAGTGGCAGGGTTAAGTGCAACCACTGGACTGAATTGGACTCGGTCCGCATCCAGGAGCATGGCCTGGTAATGAGTCATGCGGGCATTGGAGAGCCAGCGGTCTGGAGGTTGTCTAATCAAGGCTTCTACTGCATGGGGTGCTAGGATAGTTAAAGGCTGACCCAGAGTTAATTTGCCGGCATCCTTGACAAGGACTGCAATGGCTTCTATCATTCGCAAGCAGGGTGGCCAGCCCGACGCTACTGGATCAAGTTTCTTGGATAAGTAAGCTATTGGACGCTTCCAGGGGCCCAGTCTCTGAGTGTGAGTACTCCTTTAGCATAGCCCTGCCATTTGTCCACAAAAAATTTGAAGGGTTTGGTGGTATCAGGGAGGCCCAACGCTGGGGAGGCCAGCAAGGCCTTTAATATCCTGGAATGCCTTCTGTTGTTCCTCTCCCCAATTAAACAGAGTCCTTGTTTGGTGAGAGGGTATAGGGGGTGCAGCCATCTCCGCAAACCCTGGAATCCAAGCGGCAGAACCCTGCAGTCCCCAGAAACTCCCGCAGCTGGCGGGGATTTTTAGGGGCAGGGATGTCAGTAATAGTCTGTTTACGTGCCTCAGTCAGCCATCTCTGTCCATCCCTTAATTGATAGCCTAGGTAGATGACCTCTTTTTGGCATATTTGGGCCTTCTTTGTGGATGCCTGATATCCTAGTTGTCCTAGTGTCTGCAGAGGCTTCTGTGCCCTCCCTGCACTCCTCTTCTGATGCTGCCGCCAGCATTAGACATATTGAAGCAGTAACAGGGCAGGATGCTGCACCCTGAAATCTGCCAGATCTTGATGCAAAGCCTCGTCAAGAGGGTTGGGCTGTTCTTGAACCCTTGGGGAAGCCTGGTCCAAGTTAATTGGCCTGAGAGCCCAAGATCTGGTTCCTTCCATTCAAAGGCAAACAGAGATTGACTCACAGGATGCAGTTGTAGGCAGAAGAAAGTATCCTTTAAATCAAATACAGTGTACCAAGTGTGAGAAGGTGGCAGTGTGCTCAGTAGATTATAAGGGTTGGGGACCGTAGGGTATATGTCTTCTACCCTCTTGTTGACCTCTCTTAAATCCTGCACTGGCCGATAATCCCCAGTACCAGGTTTCTTTACCGGCAGTAGGGGAGTATTCCAGGTTGAGCGACAGGGGTGAGGTATTTTTTGTTTTTTTGTTTGTTTGTTTTGTTTTTTTGTTTTTTTTTTTTGAGACAGGGCTTCTCAGTAGCTTTGAAGCTGAAAGATCCACAGAGCACATATACACTCACGCCCCAACTCAGCCCCCCACAAATCACTCATGAGAAGCGGTCTTGATGAAAAAGCATGAGGTCTCTTATATTTCAAGAGCATTGGGGTCTACAGCCATATTCCACGAGGCAGTAGAGGACTGGGGGAATCTTGGGTACACAATTGAGACAGCTTTTACAGGGGTAACAACAAAGCCCATGCATCCTAAACCAATAATCTCATAGCATCCAGTGCAGACCAATCAATTTGAACTATCCAAGACCATGCTTAACCCAGGAAGTGGGTGTGGTGACAAGGCTCATTTGCTGTATTCACTCGCTCACAGGTGATGTCTTAAACAGCCCTGTCATAAACAGTTAAGAATGTGACCTTTTGCCTACTCCTGGGGTCAGTGGAGAGTTAGGCTAAATTTTTACATCCTTACAGAGCCTTCCCTAGAAATAACTCTGTAGACCAGGGCGGCCTCAATCTCACAGAAATGCACCTTACTCTGCCTCTCCAGTCCTGGGATTAAAGGTGTGTGTCTCCAACTGGTACAAGTCCCATCTGGGTGCAGTTTCACGTTTGTCTCTGAAGAGAAGCTGGTGCAATGTTTTGTTTCTGCTGTGCTTAAATTACTGCCACAGGGAGTTGACTGGATATATTGGAAGAGCTGCTAACCATGACATGGTGAATGAGGGGCTGCTGTTCCCAGTTGGGGAGGGCAGGCAGATCCTGACATTCCTGAACCAATTTGAATCTGAATGGGAAACTACAGCCAGTTTCACTGTCCTGTGATGTATCACAAGGTCCTTGCAATTTGCTGTGCCCAGGTGTAGGCCTCTGAATCACATCACTGTGATGATGTGCTCAGAGCATTGGGAGCAGGGAACTGTGTGTTGAAACATGTCTCTACTCAACATCAATCTGTTTTAGTTGCATCCATGGAAAGGTTGCCAACCTTGGAGAGGCCTCATTTCTCTAGTATCTTCAAGACATTTAGCACTTTGCATTTTACATTTATTTGTTGACATGCATTACTGTGGCTGTTGTAAAGACTTCCCTTTTGTTCAGTGTACTCTACTTACATGCCATGATGTAGATGAGTAAAATTGTTTGTATAAATAATTTACCAAATTTTGGAAATATATAGTAAGTCTCACAAGGTATATTTTTGCTTACAGACGACTGCCTCTAAGACACTCCAAAGACAATTGTATAATAACCAGTTCTGCTAGGAATCAGGATGGTAGAATACACATTCATTCAAGAGGATTGTCTAGACATTTGGGTCCAAACTGTTACAAATGAGCCACCCTTGATTTATAATCTGCTACTATGCCCATTGTTCGATGAAAAACAGGCCGCTAACAAGGTGCTCAAGGAGGCATTACACTGTCAAAAGCAACCTTAAAGCCAGTTGTGCCATGAAGTTACAGTGTTCTTCTTGAGACAAGCATTGTTATTACAGGTGGGCAATAGGACACCAGGTGAAAACTATTTGAATCAAAACATTGTCATGTTAAGGACTTGCCCTATCATGCAGTTCATCACATGGCTTTCATTTAGGCACTCAGTCAGGGAGGAGGTACATTCTTGGGAGGCTTCCCTAAGGGCCTAATATATTGACAAAAAGCAGAGCTTTCTCTAAAACCAGGAGTGTGCTTGGTAGAGCTGGTAATGGTCTGCAGTCACAGCTTTCATGGAGGGTTTGCTTCAGATCCTGAGAACCTAAGCTTTCCAACCATGTAGAGCTGTCATTATTGATGGAAATGCCATCTTAGGCTTAGTTAGTAATGTTCTTTAGATAGCCTGTGTTCCTCTTGTATAGTGTTATTTGAGTAGCTGCCTCCAGAATTTGTCCCATGGTCTGATGCTTCCTGCTACTTCATAGAAGTCCCCTATTTTCTTCCATTCCTCCCATCCCCCCTGGGTAGTATACAAGATGCTATTCTGAAGAAGCTTGAATCCCTGCACTGTGAAGGCAGAGGTTGGCAGATCATAATGAGTTCAAGACCAGGTCAATGGTGTATTTAAGAAATTACTCTAGGATGTTTCTTTGCCATATAATCCTCCCATATATCTCAGTGCCTACCACTACAAGTTCCCTGTCTCTCTTTAATTTCTTCAAAGTGTAACTTGGACCATGGACCCAAAAGACATTTAAGGAAGATTGTGTATGTGGAATGCAAATGTATCTGATCTGGGTTTACTTTGAGCATTATCTAGAGATGTATGCATGGCATCATTAAAGATATTTTTTTTATTAATCTCCCAAGTGTGTTAAGGGATTTCTCGCTAGGAAGGGAGAACAGCTGCATTTTCATCCTGTTAGAAAATAATGTTGCTGAGGCAAACTCTCCATGTTGTATCAATTGGCTTTGACACAAGTCTGTTACTCTCCAAAGCAATGAACATCTGTTTTATATATTACATCTCCAAAATTCTTAAGTAACTATTCCACATAAGAGATTTAAAATTTTCCACTTTCCATCATGAAGTCATTCACAATGTAGTCATAGGAAAACAATTCACTTGTAGACCAATTTTTTTGTGCCTCCAGGCAAGAGTAGGAGGCATGGTTTATTGTGTACACTGTAGGAAAAATTGAGAAAAATTCAGGTGATTTAGTAAACTTTATGAAAGGACTAGACTGTGATAGGGGTTGTGATTCTGTAATTTCTCAGCAAGTTTTTATCCCTGTCATGTGTATGAATACAGATCAGTTTGGGTGCACAGTTTTGGAAGGTTATTTTGAGGCAATTAATATTTAATTGGCAATGAGGAAACTGTCATGTGTCCAATCCTGCTTGACACAGTTATGTCAGGTCAGAGGTTTGAGAAACAGATCATTGACTGTAAATGTATGTGTCAGGTTACAGTTCTCAGACAACATCTACATATGGGCAGCATCAATCTATCTATTTGTTTCTTTGAGACAGGGTCTCTGTAGTTTTGGAGCTGGTCCTGGAACTCTGTAGACCAGGCTGGCCTTGAACCTCATAAAGATCTGGCTTGGCACAGTGCTAACTGCGCCTTGCCCAAACCACATTCTATGACACCTCAAGCAACAGGATGGCAGCTAAGAAAAGTTCTTCACCCACACCTCCTGAGTGTGAGCCCATGGACTCCTTTCGTCCCACCCCACATCCAATCCTAGCCAGCACAATTAGCGAGAATCAAAGCAACACCCATATACCCAGGAGTCTGGGTTGTTTGGAGTAGAAGCTCTATAGACTTTATATATATGCTAACAATTTGAAATATTTGGTAACCTTCCCAAAGCCGCCCTCAATGGATTGTGTCTATTGTGAACAACTGATCCTGTCACTCAGGTTTGCCAACTAATCAGAGCCTCTGTTTCACATAGTCAAGGGAAATTTTTCTTCTGAATCCTGGCTTTATTCTCAGATCATCTCCTGAGGATGTCAGAATCTGTCTCATATAATGATTCTTTGTTTCCTGAAATACATGATCAGAATGTGGAGAAGTATGTTGTGCTCTCCCTCTCTTCCTCCCTCTTTCTCTCCCCTGCCTCTTCTTATGTTGCAGAACTTGTCAGATAAGAAAGTGTATTTTCTTAAAGTCAGGACACTTTCCACTTTCTATTATTTTCTTCTGTGTAAGTTGTCTCTCAAGAAAACACACATTTATCATTTCCTCTTGTTTCAAAGTGGAACTTATTAATACCCCATCTTCAAATGAAACAATGTAGTCCATTGAAATTAAGAGAAGTGTGATATCTAAATTATTCACCAAATTATTTATATCAGGATGTGTTTTCTTTTACTGTAAGTTGTTCCCACAATACTTGTTATCAAGATAATGAAAGGAAGGATGTGAAATATATACAGCATTGAATATGGAAAAGCAAAAATTATGACAGGCTCATTGTCAGGGGACGTTATGTCTGATGTTTGAGAATGTTCTGGAGTTCGATGATCAAGGAATACTCAAGGGTCTTACCCATCTTGGGAACAAGCATTCAAAATCACAACTAAAACCATATGTCATCACATGATTAAAATTAAATCAAATCTGTAATCACAGTTTTCCACACATGTAGTTTGCCTCAGAGCACTCATACTTGACCCACATGCCAAGGCACTTATACAAACAACAATATTCCTTCATCAAGAACTGGTACATGTAAAAGAATGCAATCATGTAGGATTGATTTAAGAAAAATGAATTCATCTGAAAAGGTTTTCTACCTTGTGGGAGTTAATTGTCTCCTGGGTGATGTCATTATTTATTTTATTTATTTTAAATCAATGGTGAGTATCAATTTGATTATCCTCTAGGGTTGAATTATGAGAAATTATCTCATTATTTATTTTTTTTGTTCAACTATTGAATTAAAAACTCAATGATCTCTTCAGTTTTGAGCAATCTCATAGGAGGTCATGTGTAAATACCATCCACTTATTCATTTAATTATGAAAATCTGTCATTATTTATTCAGTGATCACTGGAGCTTTGAGCCTCTTTATGGGAGTCAGTCATGCCAGACCATCACACCATCTAATACTACACTTACTTATTTAACTGTAAATTAGGAAATTAAAAAATAATTCATCATTTAATTAACTTATTTAAAATAAAGAGTGATATTTATGGACCATAAGTCCCTATTGGAGTCGATTATTGGATTTGATGATGTAACATCTCATAACTGTTTATTAGCTACTGAAATAGATCATTACGTCAGCCATAGGTTCCACAGAGTTTGGTGCGTCTTGTGGGGTTAATATAAGCGCCAACTCAACGAGTATCAATTTCACGTTTTTAAATAAATCATTATTACAGTAAGAGAATGGTCTGACTTCTGCATGTGGGAGTTAAGTATGCACCACCATGTCATTAATCAATTATTTTTCATTACATATGAATTATTTAAATCCATGAAGATGTTGTCCTTCATGACTCAAATCTGGACATTCCTCCCTGGGATTTAATAATGTGGCATTATTTAATGATGTAAGTGTTACTACCTTGACAATCACTGGAGTTTGGTTCCATCTTATGAAAGTGAAGAATGCAAGACTATCCAATTAGTTCCTTATTTGATTACATAAATAATGACTTTGTCATCCATTATGGTTTTGGCTGCTGTGTGATTGACACAGTAGGAGATTGGTACCAGAAGCAGTGCTCAGAGAATGAGGGACACTGGGTTATCCAGTGATTACTGATTATGTAACAATAGATTTTTAAGGATGGAATGATTAAATGACTTTTTAAAAACTGTTTTATTTTTGCATCATCAGTTTCTGAGAGGTTGCAACAGAACTGACCCATGAAGGACACAGTCAACACCGATTTTACGAATTGAATAATTTAATAATCTCAGGATCAGAGTAACTTATCTAATGAACTCTGTCAGGCTGATAACATGACACACCACCAAATCAAAATAACTCTACATAACCATATTAGAAAGTGGGATACAGGACTCAATAAAGAATTATTATCAATTGAGAACTCAAAAGTGACTGAAAGAAACATAAGACAGTGCTCAAAATCCTTAGTCATCAGCCAAATGCAAATAAAAACAACTCTGAGAAACCATGAATCAATCTGTCTAAAGTTAAGACAGTGAGGAGAATTTTTTTCCAGTAAATAGAATAGGATTATGGTAGAGGCAATAAATGGTATTGTTTCCATTCTGCAAATGAGAAAATTGAAGCCTAGAAAATAGGTTTAAATACTCAACAATGTATTTGATTGGCATAATGATGCTTTCGTTTTCATGCTTAAGTCACTATAAGCATGATATAGCTTGATAGACTGATAAATAGGTATAACTCAGAAAAAGAGGCCTTCTTTGTTTTTGAAAATCAGTGAGGCTGTAGGATAGTCCATCGGTGGGTATCACAATTTTAGCATGTGGGAGGTGCACTAGAATGTGACAGAATTTTGGATGATAAATGTTGCCTGGCAACCCTGCTTGCATTCTGTATCCTGGTATCGTGGGCCAAGGACCAGAGAGCAGCTTCGATGAATTGTTATCATGGGACATTACAATCTTAAAAGAAATCGATCTCCTAAAATTTTAAAGACAGCATATGATTCACTTCACCAAGTCATAGCCAAAACTCTGGAAGTTTGCCTACAGCTTTTACTGGTTACCCAATTCAAGATTACCTAATATCAGAGAACATAGTCTGTGGAGAAAGAGTCCATAGACTTCTGTTTATGAATACTCCTCTCCTAAGAAGAAAAAAATATGGATTCAAAACTAATAATACTCACAAATATTCATCAAAAGGTGAGTTTTCCTTTGTTAACTTCCTTCAGGAAGGTGGTAATCCATTTGTTAAAGTAAACTGAGGAATAATTGGATTTTAGTCCATCTGTATTGAGGCAGACGTCCAACATTAAATATGAGATATCTTCAAAAACCCTGCATACACAATGGCATGTCTGCATTTACTTATTTTACTACTAAACTCTGTGATCACATAAGGGATGAACGGGGATTTTCACACAATAGTGTGGGAGTCAAGTGAGAATAAATTGTGTCGAGTATGGCAGAGCATTTCATCCTCTGATCATGTTATAATTTAATTATTAAAATAGGACTATATATAACCCAGGATCAGTGGATTATAGTTCCACGATATGGGAGTCAAGTATTTTAGACCATCTATATATTAATTATGTAAGTAATGTATTTAAATTAATCATGACAGTAATATTCACGAGTATGGTTTAAAGCCACGTTAAGAAAGTGGATGATGTTACATCAACTCTTTATTTGATTATTTAGTTAGATAAAACAATGATTATATCATCCATGACACCTGGAGTTTTGTGCCACAGATCACCTAATTACATAGTTATATTATTTAAATTGACACTTCTTGTTTAGACACAAGATTTTGTTATGGACCATAAGTCCCTTTTGGAGTGAGATTTTGGGAGTTGATGGTGTAACATCATCTCATTACTTGATTATTTAGCTATTTAACTGGATCATTACATCAGCCATAGCTTTACGACTTTGGTGCCATCTTGTCAGAGTTACTATAAAATGCCAAATAATTAATTATCAATTTAATTTTTTAAATAAATCATTATTCCATGAAGAGATCAGTTCGACTTCTCCATATGGTATTTAAGTATGCACCACCATATCATTATTCACTTATTTCAAATTATATATTAATTGTTGAAATCGGTGAACATGTTGTCCTTCATGACTGGAGTCTGGCCATTCCTCCCTGGGAGATAATCATGTGAAATTATTTAATTTTCTAAGTATTACTTCCTTGAAAATCCCTGGAGTTTGGTTCCATCTTATGAAAGTTAAGTATGCAGGAATATCCAATTATTGACTTATTAGATTAGGTAAAGAATGATGGTGTCATCTGTCATGGGTTTGGCTGCTGTGTGATTGACACAACAGGAAATGAGTACCAGAACCAGTGCCCGGAGGATAAGGGACACTGGGATATCCTTTGAGTACTATACTGATTACGTAATAATAGATTTTTATCGATCGAATGATTAAACGCTTTAAACAAATCTATTGTTTCGCATCATCAGTTCCTCAGCGTTTGCAAAAGAACTGACCCATGAAGGACACAGTCACCACCAACTTTCAAACTTGAATAATTTAATAATCTCATGATCAGAGACTTAGTGAATGAACTCCGTCAGGCTGATAACATGAGCCACCACCAACTCAAAATAACCCAAAATAACCATATTATCAATTGGGGTACAGGACTTAATAGGGAATTATCAATTGAGGAATCACGACAGAAAGAAACATAAGACAGTGCTCAAAATACTTAGTCATCAGCCAAATGCAAATCAAAACTACTCCGAGAAACCATGTGATCAAGCTGTTCTAAAGGTAAGAGAATGAAAGAAGTTTGTTTTCTCTTCTGTAAAGAAAAGGATTATGGTAGAGGAGCTTAATGTTATTGATTCCATCCTGGAAATGAGAAAATAGAAGCATAGAAAATAGGTTTGAATACTCATCAATGTACTTGAGTGGTATAATGATGCTTTCATTTTCTGTGGCGTCTACCTCTGCCAGGAACACCACTCTTCTTCACGCAGTTTCTTCAGGTACTTTATACATCAGAATCTGCTCCTTCCAGCTCCAGCAAGCCCTTTAATATGCGCTCACTGCCTAATAAGCTCATGCCAACAGGCGATCCCGGGTTGGCCACAGAAGGATGAAGCACACGAGATCCATCAAGCACTTCCAAATAAGGCTTGTTTACAGCTAAGCTCGGACTTACCTGGCATCCAGCCTGGCACCACCTTGGGGTTGGCTTGCTTGCAGCTGAACTCCGAATACCTGGCATCCAGCCAGGTACCACCTCAGGGCTGTGGCTTGCCGCACTTTTCATGCTTAAATCACTATAGGAACTTTGTAGCTTGAGAGACTGGTAAATATGTATAAATCAAAAGAAAGAGCAGTGCTTTGTTTTTATGAGAAAACCAGTTGGGCTGTAAAGTGGGTATGCTAACTTAACATGTGGGAGGTGCACTAGAATGTGACAGAATGTTGGATCATAAGTGTTGCCTGGAAACCCTCCTTGCATTCAGTATCCTGGTACCATGGGCCAAGAACCAGAGAGCAGCTCCGATAAAGTGTTACCATGGGACAATATAATTTCCCAAGATAACTATCTCCTAAAACTTTTAATCACAGTATTTGATTCCCCTAACTAAGTCATTACCAAATCTCTGGAAGGTTGCCTACAGCTATTACTGGTTACCCAATTCCAGGTTACCTATTATAAGTGGACATAATCTGTGTAGAAACAGTTCAAAGACTTCGGTTTACGTATTCTCTCTCTCCTAAGAAGTAAAACTATGGATTAAAAGTTAAAAAGACTCATAATTATTAATCAAAAGGTGAGTTTTCCATTGTTAGCTTCCTTCAGGAGGTTGATAATCCATTCGTTATAGTAGACTTAGGGATTATTGGATTGCAGTTCATCTCCTTTGAGGCAGCTGTCCAGCATTAAATGTGTGATATCTTCTAAAACAATGCATACACAATGACACTTCAGCATTTAAACATGTTACTAATCTGCTCTGCGATTAAATAAGGGATGAACCTGGGAGTTTCCCACAATCATGTGGGAGTCAACTGAGAGTCAACTGTGTGGAGTATGGCAGACCATTTCATCCTCTAATTATGTTATTAATTAATTATTAAAAGAGGATATTAGATAATCCATGATCCATGGATTATTGTTCCATGATGTTTGAGTCAAGAATTTTAGACCATCTAAATATTAATTATGAAATTAAATTATTTACATTAATCATGACAAGTCTGGTTTGGAGCCACTTTAGGGAAGGGGTGATGTTACATCAACACATTATTTGATTATTTAATTATATAAAACAATGATTATATCATCCTTAACACCTGGAATTTGGTGCCACCTTGTGGGGCCAAGTGCAACAGATCATCTAATTACATAATTACAGTATTTAAATTGACAATTCGTGTTAACACCCAAGGCAATGTAAATATTTGTATAATGGGGTACACTGCCTTATCCAGTGATTACTGATTACATAACAGTAGATTTTTAACAATCAAATGATTACACGATTTTAATAAAAACTGTATTGTTTCGCATCATCAGCTTCTGAGAAGTTGCAACAGGACTGACCCATGAAAGACACTGTCACCACAGATTTTAAACATGGAATGACTGAATAATCTCCTGATGAGGGAATCTCATCCAATGAACTCTGTCTGGCTGATAACATGACACACCCCTGACAATAAATAACTCTAAATAACCATATTAGAAAGCAGGGTACAGGACTTAATAGAGAACTATCAGTTGATGAATCAAAAATGACTGAAATTTTCATAAGTCAGTACTTAAAATCCTTATTCATCAGCCAAAAGCAAATCTAAACAACACTGAGAATCCATGGGATCAAGCTCCTCTAAAGGGAAGAGGATGAAGAGGAGTTTATTTTGTTTTCAATAAAGGGAAAAGGATTATGGTAGAAGCCATTAATTGCATTGATTCCATTCTAGAAATTAGAAAATTGAAGCAGAGAAAACAGGTTTAAAATACTCATCAATGTACTTGAGTGGCATAATGATGCTTTCATTTAATGCTTATGTCACTATAGGCAGGTTGTAGCTTGAGAGACTGGTTTGTGTGTACAACTCAAAAGAAGGAGGCCTGCTTTGTTTTTGTGAGAAATTCAGTGAGGCTGTAAGTTTAGTTCATTGGTGGGTATGCTCCTTTTATCATGAGTGAGGAGCATTAGAATGTGACAGAATGTTGGTTCATAAATGTTTCCTGGCAACCCTGCTTGCATTCTGTATCCTGGTATCATGGGCCAACGACCAGAGAGCAGCTTCGAGAAAGTGTTATCATGTGACATTACAGTTCTCCCAAGATAACTAAGTCCTTAAACTTTTAATGACAGCATTTGTTTCACCTAACCAAGTCATAGCCAAATCTCTGCAAGTTTGCCTACAGCTTTTACTGCTTACCAAATTCAAGATTACCTAATTATCGGAGAACATAGTCTGTGGAGAAAGGTCAAAGCCTTCTGCTTATGGATGATCTCTCTCTAAGAAGTAAAACTGGAAACACATGTTAATGAGACTCACAATTATTCATCAAAAGGTGAGTTTTCCATTAACTTCCTTCAGGAACCTGGTACTCCATTAGTTAGAGTAGACTTAGGGATTATTGTATTGCAGTCCATCTCTTTTGAGGCACCCGTCCAACATTAAATACGTGCTATCTTCTCAAAACCCTGCATACACAATGAAAGTTCAGCATTTAAACATTTAACTTTTCAACTCTGTGATTAAAAAAGTGATGAACCTGGGAGTTTCACACAATCATGTGGGATTCAAGTGAGAGTCAATTGTGTCGAGTATGGCAGACCATTTCATCCTCTGATTATGTTGTTACTTGATTATTAAAATAGGACATTAATCCATAACCAGTGGATTGTGTTTCCACGATGTGGGACTCACTTATTATAGACCATCTAATTATCAATTATGTAGCTAAAATATTTAAATTAATCACGACAGCATCGTTCACGAGTCTGGTTTGGAGCCACCATAGAGAAGTGGATGAGGTTACATGAACTCATTATTTGTATTTACATTGACAATTCATGTTAATACCAAAGATAATGTAAATATTTTTATAGTTATGTAAACCAAAAATACTCCATTCCACATGAAGAGACCTGTAAAGCTCCCTCTAGTGGTGTTGCATGTGCACTATCATCACATTTTATGATACATTGTTTCAATTGATGATGATGACATCCTTCATGACTGGAGTCTTGCCATGCTTACCTGCCAGTTATATGCTACATCAACTCTTTATCGTGACAGCTACTACTGACTTATTTAATTATTCAAATTATTTAAACGACAAACACGCCATCCCATCACTGATTATGATTAGTGTGCAAATATTCAAGCTCAGGAACGAGGTTAGGAAAGTTGTAGACATGGGCAGAGCCTATTCTGAATGATCTATGCATCTCCAGAGTACTAGGGATGCTGGATGTTTGAGTCCAGAAGATTACTAGTGCCCTCCAAAGACTACAAGGACTTCACCAAGGCAGTCATGGAGGTCTGGGTGTTGACTCTTTTGCTCTTCCTCCACATCTTCACATCGGTATTGATCTAAGATGAGAATTAGTAGTGGCACTAGGAGGTCAGAACCGTCACCGAGAACTCGCAAAGGATGAAGACCCACAACACTGCAGATCATCTCTCTCTCGGCTATACTGGAGTTACCCCTGCTTCAGCCATCTTTTCAGCTGATATCAACATTTTGGCTACTACTGCTATGCCAGGAATGTGCCCAATATCTCAGGTCCTGCTACACCACAACAGAGATTCAGGCGCTGGTGATGATGTCAGGCCAACAAAATCCATCAGGCAAGGTGCAGTATGACGATCTGACGCCAACTTACGGAATTTAAAAATCTGTGATGACAGAATACTTTTTCATACCTGGCAAGTCTGCCCAGGAATTGATGATACAAAATAGTTCAATGACTTACAGATGCAGATGTAATTATTGAATTGTTTCATTATATAATCTGTGAACGCTGAAGTTTGGTGTCACCTTGTAGGACTCAGTGTGACAGACGATCTAAGGATCTGATTGTTTTATTATTCAGCCTGTCTTTTTCTACTCCAGGAAGAGTGGAGTCTGGATCCACCCTGTTGGTGTTAAGTTGTCTCTTGTGATTTATTTATTTATTTATTTATTTATTTATTTATTTATTTATTAAAATCAATGTTGATATCATTTTGTTATCTCTCTAGGGGTGAATTATGAGAAATTATCTCTTTATTCATTTATTTTTTTGTTCAAATCTATGATTAAGAACTCAATGACTCTTCAATATTGAGCAATCTCTTAGGCTTCACATATAAAACATCATCCACTTGTTTAATGTTTATTCATTTAATTATGAAAATCTGTCATTAAGTATTCAGTGATTACTGGACTTTTGAGCCTCCTTATGCGAGTCCATCACGCCAGACCATCACATCATCTAATACTACACTTACTTTTTTAACTGTTAAACTAGGAAATTAAATAATAATTCACCATTTAATTAACGTATTTAAAACACAGATAATTATGTGGGCCATGAGTCTCTTTTGGAGTCAGATTTTGGGAGTTGATGACGTAACTTCATCTCATTACTTCATCATTTAGCTATGTAAATAGATCATTACATCAGCGATAGGTTTAGGACTTTGGTGCCACCTCATTAGTGTTAATCTAAAATACCAACTAATTATCAATTTAATTTTTTAAATAAAGTATTATTCCAGGAAGATATCAGTCTGACTACTCCATGAGGATTTAAGTATGTACCACCATGTCATTAATCAATCATATTTCATTATATATTAATTATTTAAATCGATGAAGATGTTGTTCTTCATGACTGCAGTCTGGCCATTCCTCCTGGTAGTCAATCATGTGGCATTATTTAATTATCTAAGTACTACTTCCTTGACAATCATTGGAGTTTTGTTCCATCTTATGAAAGTGAAGTATGCAGGACCATCCAATTATTAACTTATTTGTTTGCGTAAGTAATGATGGTGTCATCCGTCATTTGGCTGCTCTGCGATTGACACAGCAGGAGATTGGTCCCAGAAGCCTTGCCCAGAGAATGAGGTACACTGGTTTATCCAGTGATTACTGATTATGTAATAATAGATTTTTACGATCAAATGACTAAACGATCTAAAAAACTGTGTTGTTTCTGCATCATCAGTTTCTGAGTGGTTGGAAAAGAACTGACCCTTGAAGGACACAGTCAACCCCAATTTTACAAATTGTATAATTTAATAATCTCAAGTTCAGAGAATCTTATCTAATGAACTCTGTCAGTCTGATAACATGACACACCATCAACTCAAAATAACTTTATATAACAATACTAGAAAGAGGGATACAGGACTCAATAGAATATCAATTGAGAAATCAAAAGTGACTGAAAGAAACATAAAACAGTGCTCAAAATCCTAGTCATCAGACAAATGCAAATCAAAACAACTCTGAGAAACAATGAGATCCAGCTGCTGTAAAGGAAAGAGAGTGAGGAGAATTTATTTTCTTTTCAGTCAATAGAAAAGAATAATGGTAGAGGCAATTAATGTTATTGTTTCCATTCTGGAAATGAGAAAATTGAAGCCTAGAAAATAGGTTTAAGTAATCATCAGTGTACTTGAATGGCACAATGATGCTTTCATTTTCATGCTTAAATCAACATAGGCAGGTTGTAGCCCGAGCCTGATATATTATTTAATTATTACAACAGGACGTTAGGTAATGCATGATCAGTGGATTATTGTTCCACAGTGTGGTAGTCAAGTATTTTAGACCATCAAATATTAATTAGGTAATTAAATTATTTAAATTAATGATGACAGCATTGATCACGAATCTGGTTTGGGGCCACCTTAGATAAGTGTATTGTTTTGCATCCATCCTCAGTTTCTGAGAGGTTGCAATAGAAGTGACCCATGAAGGACACAGTCCACTCCGATTTTAAAAATTGAATACTCAGCACTAGGTTCATAGCGTTTTTTTTTCCATTTTGTGCCAAAGTTTCTCTGTTTTCAAGATACTTCTTTCTTCTTATAAATTAGATTTCAATACAATGAGATTACACATCTGTGATAACAATATTCCCACAAAAAAATCACACTTTTTTTAACAGGAATATCACTCTACAGATGCTATGCCATTATTAAACTTGCCATCCCTAGAATTTCCTCCATTTCCCTCCACAATTTTGACTGTATGCATAGATATTCTGTGGGTGCCCATAATAATGGCTGCACTCCATCTTCGGACAAGGACAGAGAGTTCAAAGCTTTCCTTATCAAGTCATAAGATCTAAAGATCAAAGTTGTGGCTACAGAAGAATGTTTCCATTCTCTTAGTTTATCATGAATAAAGCCTTGATGATCATTGTGGTAGAATGGAACAACCTTTGGGTCTATGACTAAGAGTGGTAGAGCTTGGCATTGACATAGTTAGACTCTCATGTTTCTGAAGAATGATGATACTTATGTTTATAAAGGCTGTATTAAATTGCACTTTTACAAGGAGTGGAAGTGTTTTCTCCTTGCTTCCCTTCCTTAGTAGCATGAGCTGTTATTTACATGTTTAATATTTGCCATCCTCAAAGTTCTAAGATGGAATGAAAAAGTAGTTTTCATTTTGATTTCTCTAGTGGCTAATGGTGTCAAACTTTCCTTTAACTGTTTCTCAGCTACTTGACATATACCTGCTGAGAAATCTTGGCTTATACCCATAACCCATTTTTTTTTTTTAATTTGGATTACTTAAATTTTCAAATGTAGGAAAGAGTTTTGTTCTACCTGGAGCTCTCCAATAAACATGCTGAGGCTTATATTAATTACACATGTTTAACCAATAGCTCTGGCTTTTTACTAACTAGCTCTTACAACTTAAATTAACCCATTTCTATTGGTTTATGTGCTGTCCAAGGTTTGTGACATTAACCTATTCATCCTCTCTTGTTATCTTTTGTTCTGGTTCATGACTTCACTGACTCCACCATTTTCCCTGAATGATCCTAGTTTGGTCCGGCCACCCAACTGTTCATTCACTGCTATAGTTTTTTGAGCTCATTTTTAACAACTGAGAGTAAAACAAATTCATATTATACGGAAGAATTTTTCCACAGCATACGACATATAGTTTTTTTTAGTTATTTATATACTTTTAATTTGACCACTACTTGATGTGGAATTGTGAAAAATCTACCCCAATTTCTTAAGCTGACCCTTTCCTGATTGACAGTGTCCTTCGTCTTACACAACCCTTGTAGTTTCATAGGGTCCCATATATTAATTGTTTTTCTGTTCAGGAAATTGTCCCCTGTGCCAATGTATTCAAGGTTTTTCCACACTTACTCTTGTTTCTGCTTCAGTGTGTCTGGTTTTCTGTTGTTGGAATTAAGGCCCTGGCCCTGGCCTGGCCCTGGCCCTGGCCGATCTGGTCCAATGAAAATCTAAACAACGCTGAGAAACCATGGAATAAAGCTCCTCTAAAAGTCACAGTATGAAGAGGAGCTTATTTTATTTTCAAAAAAGAGAAAAGCGTAATTGTAGAGGCGATTAATTGTATTGTTCCCATTCTAGAAATTAGAAAATTTAAGCATAGAAAATAGATTTAAAATACTCATAATTGTACTTGAATGGCACAATGATGTTTAGCTTTCCATGTTTATGTCACTATAGGCATGTTGTAGCTTTCTGAGTACTGGGTAAATATGTAGAATCTCAAAGAAAGAGCCCTGCTTTGTTTTTGTGAGAAATGTCAGTGGAGATGTAAGGTTAGTTCATCTTGGGTATGCTCCCTTAACATGAGGGGCACTAGAATGTGACAAAATGTTGGTTCATAAATGTTGCCTGGCAAACATGCTTGCATTCTGTGTCCTGGTATCATGGGCCAAGGACCAGAGAGCAGCTGAAAGTGTTATCATGGGACATTACATTCTCCCAAGGTAACTATCTCCTAAAACTTTTAATGACAGTATTTGATTAGCCTAAACAAGTCATAGCCAAACATCTGGAAGTGTGCCTACAGCTTTTACTGGTAACCAAATTCAAGATCACCTAATCATCAGAGAACGTAGTCTGTGGAGAAACAGTTCAAAGTCTTCTGTTTATGAATACTCTCTCTCCTAAGAAGTCAAACTATGGAACAAAAGATAATAAGACTCACAATTTTCATCAAAAGGTAAGTTTGCCATTGATGACTTCCTTCAGGAAGGTGATAATCCATTCGTTAGAGTAGACTTTGTGATTATTGGATTTCAGTCCATCTCTTTTGAGGCAGCAGCCCAACATTAAATATGTGATATCTTCTAAAAACTCTGCATACAAAATGACAGTTTAGCATTTGAACATGTTACTATTCTGCTCTGCGATTAAATAACGGATGAACCTGGGAGTTTCCCACAATCATGTGGGAGTCAATTGAGACTCAATTTGTGGAGTTTGGCAGACCATTTCATCCTCTGATTATGTTGTTATTTGATTATTAAAATAGGACATTAGATAATCCATGATCAGTGGATTGTGGTGACGCGATGTGGGAGGCAATTATTATAGACCATCTTAATATCAATTATGTAGTTAAAATATTTAAATTAATCACGACAGCATCGTTTATGAGCCTGGTTTAGAGCCACCTTAGGGAAGTGGATGATGTTACATGAACTCATTATTTGATTATTTAGTTATATAAAACAATGATTATATCGTCCATGACACCTGGAATCTGGTGCCACAGATCACCTAATTACATAATTAATGTATTTAAATTGACAATCTGTGTTAATCCCCAAGATAATGTAAATATGAGTGTAATTATGTAAACCAAAAATTGTCCATTCCATGAAGAGACCCGTAAAGCTCCCTCTTGTGGCGTTAATGTGCAATATCATCACAGTTTATGATTCATGGTTTCAATGGATGATGATGACATTCTTCATGACTGGAGTCTTGCCATACCTCCCTGCCAGTTAAATGCTACATCACCTCTTTATTGGGACAGTTAGCTATCACTGACTTATTTAATTCTTTAAATTACTTAAACGACAGACAATGCCAACACCGATTATTTTTAGGTTGCAAATATCTGTCAGCGACAAATTAGGAAACTTGTAGACATGGGCAGAGCATTTTCTGAATGTCTATGCGTCTTCCAGACCACTAGGAATGCTGGAGAATAGAGTCCAGAAGATTGCATGGTGCCCTCCGAGAAGTAAAAAACTTTACCAAGGTCTGCATGGTGGTCTGGGTGTTGACTACTTGCTCTTCCTCCACATCTTCACATCGGTTGTGGTCTATGTCTAGAAGATATAGTGGCACTAGGAGGTCGGCACCATCACCGAGACCTGGCAAAAGGATGACGACTCAGAACACGGAAGAACATCTCTCTCTCAGCTATGCTGTTGATGCCCCTGCTGCAGCCAACTTTTCAGCTGATATCAACATTTTGGCTACTACTGGTATGCCAGGAATGGGCCAATTACCTCAGGTCCTGCCGCAACACAACAGAGATTCAGGCACCGGTGAGGATGTCAGGCCAACAGAATTCACCAGGCAAGAAAGTATGATTATCTGACGAATAACTGATGGAATATTAAAAATCCGTGATGACAGCATCTGCTTTCATATCTGGCAATTCTGTTGAGTATTGATGATACGAAAAGTTCAACGACTTAGATATGTAAAGATGGAATAATTAAATTGTTTCTTATATATAATTTGTAGACCTGGTGTGGTGCCACCTTGTGTGATGACTCAAGTGAGACAGGCAGTCTAACAATCTGATGATTTCATTATTTAAATCTGTCTTTTTTCTACTCCAGGAAAGGTGGAGTCTGGAGCTCCCTTGTTGGTGTTAAAATGTCTCTTGTGATTTCATTTTTTATTTATTTAAATCAATGTTGATATCATTTTGTTATCTCTCTAGGGGTGAATTATGAGAAATTATCTCTTCATTCATTCATTTTATTATTAAAATGTATGATGAAACTCAATGACTCTTCAGTATTGATCAATCTTTAGAGTTTCTCACATAAAACACCATCCACTAGTTTAATGTTTATTCATTGAATTATGAAAATCAATCATTATGTATTCAGTGACCAGTGAAGATTTTAGCCTCCTTAAGGGAGTCCATCGTGCCAGATCATCGCATCATGTAATAGTACACTTACTTATTTACCTGTTAAACTAGGAAATTAAAATAATAATTCATCACTTAATTAACGTATTTGAAATACAGGTAATGTTATAGGCCATAAGTCCTTTTGGGTGGAATTTTGTGAGTAGACGATGTAACATCATCTCATTACTTCATCATTTAGCTCTGTAAGTAGGTCGTTTCATCAGCGATAGTTTTAGGATTTTTGGTGCCATCTGTTAGTGTTAATATAAAACGCCAGCTAATTAATTATCAATTTAATTTTATAAATAAATCAATATTCCAGGAAGAGATCAGTCTGACTACTCCATGTGGGATTTAAGTATGCACCACCATGACATTATTCAATCATTTTTCATTATATATTAATTATTTGAATCGATGAGAATGTTGTTCTTCTTGACTGGAGTAGTGCCAATTCCTCCATGGGAGTTAATCACGTGGCAGTATTTAATCATCTAAGTACTACTTCCTTGACAATCACTGGGGTTTGGTTCCATCTTATGATAGTTCATATGGAGGACTATCCATTATTAACTTACTTGATTGCGTAAGTAATGATGGTGTCATCCGTCATGTGGCTGCTGTGGGATTGACACAGGAGGAGATCGGTACCAGAAGCAGTGCCCAGAATGAGGACACTGCCTCATACGTGATTACTGATTGCGAGTATTTCACATTTTTATCAATCGAATGATTACACGATTTTAAAAAACTGTACGGTTTCACATCATCAGGTTCTGCGAGGTTTAAACAGAACTGACCCATGAAGGATACAGTGACCACCGATTTTTAAAAATGGAATAACTGTATAATCTCCTGATCAGGGAATCTCATCTAATGAACTCTGTCGGCCTGATAACATGACACAGCATCAACAATACATAACTCTAAATAACTATCTTAGAGCGGGTTACAGAACTTAATAGGGAACAGTCAATTGAGGATTCTAAATGACTATGAAAGAAACATAAGAAACTGCTTAAAATCCTTAATCATCAGCCTAATGCAAATCTAAAATACTCTGAGGAACCATGGGATCAGCTCCTCTAATGGTAAGAGGATGAAGAGGAGTTTATTTTATTTTCAATAAAGAGAAAAGGTTATGGTAGAGGTGATTAACTGTATTGTTTCCATTCTAGAAATTAGCAGATTGAAAAAATTGAAAACAAGAGTAAAATACCTCATCATTGTACTTGAATGGCACAATGATGCATTCCTATTCATGCTTATGTCTCTATAGGCATGTTGTAGCTTGAGAGGCAGGTCAATATGTAGAACTCAAAGGAAGAAGCCCTGCTTTGTTTTGTGCGAAACTCAGTGAGGCTGTAGGGTTACTTCATCGGTGGGTATACTCCTTTAAGCCTGTGGGAGGGGAGCACTAGAATGTGACAGAATTTTGGTTCATAAATGTTGCCTGGCTAGCCCTCCTTGCATTCTGTATCCTGGTATCATGGGCCAAGGACGAGAAAGCAGCTTTTTGAGGTGTTATCATGGGACATTACAGTCTGCCAAGATAACTATCTCCTAAAACTATTCAGATAACATTTGATTCGTCTAACAAGTCATAGCCACACTTCTGGAAGTGTGCCTACAGCATTTACTGATTACCAAATGCAAGATTACCTAATCATCCAGAGGACAAAGTCTGTGGAGAAACAGTTCAGAGTCTTCTGTTTATGAATACTCTCTCTCTCCTCAGAAGTAAAACTATACAGAACAAGATAATAAGACTCACGATTATTCATCAAAAGGTGAGTTTGACATTGTTGACTTCCTTCAGGAAGGTGATAATCCGTTTGTTAGAGTAGACTTAGGGATTATTAGATTTCAGTCCATCTCTTTTGAGGCAACCGTCCCACATTAAATATGTGATATCTTCTAAAAAACCTAGCATACACAATTACAGTTAGCAGTGAAACCTATTCCTTCTGGCTCTCGATTAAATAAGGGATGGATCTGGGAGTTTCCCACAATCGTAGGAGTCAACTGAGACTCAATTGTGTGGACCATGGCAGATCATTTCATCCTCTGATTATGTTGTTATATGTTTTATAAAAAATAGGACATTAGATAATCCATGATCAGTGGATTGCGGTGACCCGATGTAGGAGGCAATTGTTATAGACCATCTTAACAACATTTATGTGGTTAAAATATTTGAATGAATCACGACAGCATCATTCATGAGCCTAGTTTGGAGCCACCTTAGGGAAGTAGATGATGTTACATGAACTCATTATTTGATTATTTAGTTATATAAAACAATGATTATATCGTCCATGGCACCAGGAATCTGATGCCACAGATCACCTACTTACATAATTAATGTATTTAAATTGACAATCTGTGTTAATCCCCAAGATAATGTTAATATGTGTGTAATTATGTAAACCAAAAATTGTCCATTCCATGAAGACACCCGTAAAGCTCCCTCTTGTGGCGTTAATGTGCAATATCATCACAGTTTATGATCCATGGTTTCAATGGATGATGATGACATTCTTCATGACTGGAGTCTGGCCATACCTCCCTGACAGTTAAATGCTACATCACGTCTTTATTGGGACCGTTAGCTATCACTGACTTATTTAGTTCTTTAAATTACTTAAACAACAGACAATACCAACACCGATTATTTTAGGTTGCAAATATCTGTCAGCGACAAATTAGAAACTTTTAGACATGGGCAGAGCATTTTTTGAATGTCTATGCGTCTTCCAGACCACTAGGAATGCTGGAGAATAGAGTCCAGAGAATGCATGGTGCCCCCGAGAAGAACAAGAACTTTACCAAGGTCTGCATGGTGGTCTGGATGTTGATTACTTGCTCTTCCTCAACATCTTCACATCTATTGTGGTCTCGTCTAGAAGATGTAGTGGCACTAGGAGGGTCGGCACCATCACCGAGACCTGGCAAAAGGATGATGACTCAGAACACAGAAGAACTTCTCTCTCTCAGCTATGCTGTTGAAGCACCTGCTGCAGCCAACTTTTCAGCTGATATCAACATTTTGGCTACTACTGGTATGCCAGGGGTGGGCCAATTACCTCAGGTCCTGCAGCAACTCAACAGGGATTCAGGCACCGGTGAGAATGTCTGACCTACAGAATTCACCAGGCAAGAAAGTATGATTGTCTGACGAATAGCTGATAGAATATTAAAAATCCGCTATGACAGCATCCGTTTTCATATCTGGCATGTCTGCCCAGGAATTGATGATATGAAAAGTTCAACGACTTAGATATGTAAAGAAGTAATTATTAAATTGTTTCATTATATAATCTGTGAACCCTGAAGTGCGGTGCCACAATGTGTGACTCAAGTGTTACAAACCGTCTAACAATCTGATGCTTTCATTATTTAAATCTGTCTTTTCTACTCCCGGAAGAGTGGAGTCTGGGCTCCTTGTTGGTGTTAAAATGTCTCTTGTGATTTCATTATTTATTTATTTAAATCAATGTGGATATCATTTTGTTATCTCTCAGGGGTGAATTATGAGAAATTATCTCTTCATTCATTCATTTTATTGTTCAAATCTAGATTAAGAACTCAATGACTCTTCAGTATTGATCAATCTTTAGGTTTCGTGCATAAAAAACCATCCACTATTTTAATGTTTATTCATTGAATTATGAAAATCTGTCATTATGTATTCAGTGACCAGTGAAGTTTTAGCCTCCTTGGGGAGTCCATCGTGCCAGAACATAGCATCATCTAATAGTATGCCTACTTATTTACCTGTTAAACTAGGGAAATTAAATAATAATTCATCATTTAATTAACGTATTTGAAATACAGTTAATGTTATGGACCCTAAGTCCCTTTTGGAGTCAGATTTTGTGGGTAAATGATGTAACATCATCTCATTACTTCACCATTTAGCTCTGTGATAGGTCATTACATCAGCGATAGTTTTAGGACTTTGGTGCCATCTCGTCAGTGTTAATGTAAAACGCCAGCTAATTAATTATCAATTTATTTTTATAAATAAATCATTATTCCAGAAAGAGATCAGTCTGACTACTCTATGTGGGATTTAAGTATGCACCACCATGATATTATTTAATTTTTTTTCATTGTATATTAATTATTTGAATCGGTAAAAGTTGTTCTTCTTGACTGGAGTAGTGCCATTCCTCCATGGGAGTTAATCACGTGGCAGTATTTAATCATCTAAGTACTACTTCCTTGACAATCACTGGGGTTTGGTTCCATCTTATGATAGTCAATATGGAGGACTATCCCATTATTAACTTACTTGATTGCGTAAGTAATGATGGTGTAATCCGTCATGTGTCTGCTGTGGGATTGACACAGCAGGATATAGAGTACCAGAAGCAGTGCCCAGGGAATGGGGGACAAGGCCTCATACAGTAATTACTGATTAAGTAGTAAGTTTATTTTAAACAATCGAATGATTACACGATTTTAAAAAACTGTACTGTTTCCATCATCAGTTTCTGTGAGGTTGCAGCAGAAGTGACCCATGAAGGACACAGTAATCAACGATTTTAAAAATGGAATAACTGAATAATCTCCAAATCAGGGAATCTCATCTAATGAACTCTGTCGGGCTGATAACATGACACACCACCAACAATAAATAACTCTAAATAACCATCTTAGAAGCGGGTTACAGAACTTAATAGAGAACAGTCAATTAAGGAATCCAAAATGACTGAAAGAAACATAAGTCACTGCTCAAAATCCTTAATCATCAGCCTAATACAAATCTAAACAACTCAAAAGAAACTATGGGATCAAGTACTCTAATGATAAGAGGATAAAGAGGAGTTTATTTTATTTTCAATAAAGAGAAAGGATTATGGTAGAGGCGATTAACGGTATTGTTTCCATTATAGAAATTAGCAATTGAAGAATGAACCAAAGAAATAAAATACTCATCTTTTTACTTGAATGGCAAAATAATTTTTTTTGTTTTATTTTTATGTCACTAAAGGCATGATGTAGCTTGAGAGCAGGTTAATATGTAGAACTCAAAAGAAAGAGGCATACTTTGTTTTTTATTTTTTTTTTTTTTTTTTTTTTTTAGACTCAGTGGGTGGGTTAGTTCACCGGTGGTACTCCTTAAGCCTGTGGAGGAGCACTGATGTGACAGAATGTTGGTTCATAAATGTAGCCTGGCAACCCTGCTTGCATTCTGTATCCTGGTAGCATGGGCCAAGGACGAGAGAGCAGCTTCGAAGAGTTATCTTGGGACATTACAGTCTCCCAAGATAACTATCTCCTAAAACTTTTCATGACAGCGTTTGATTCGCCTAACCAAGTCATAGCCATACCTCTGGAAGTTTGCCAAAAGATTTACTGGTTACCAAATGCAAGATTACCTCATCAGTGGACACGGCGGTGGAGAAGGAGTTCAGAGACTACTGTTTATGAATACTCTCTCTCTCAGAAGTAAAACTATGGAACAAAAGATAATAAGACTCACGTTATTCATCAAAAGGGGAGTTTGACATTGTCCAATTCCTTCAGGAAGGTGATACTCCGTTTCTTAGAGTAGACTTAGCGATTATTAAATTTCAGTCCATCTCTTTTGAGGCATTCGTCAACATTAAATATGTGATATCTTCTAAAAACCCTGCATACACAATGAGAGTTCAGCATTTAAACATGGTACTACTCTGCTCTGCGATTAAATAAGGGATGAAACTTGGAGTTTCCCACAATCATGTGGGGAGTCAACTGAGACTCAATTGTGTGGACCCTGGCAGACCATTTCATCCTCTGATTATGTTGTTGTTGTATTAAAATTGGACATTAGATAATCCATGATCAGTGGATTGTGGTGTTGCAGATGTGGAGGCAATTATTATAGACCATCTTAATATCAATTATGTAGTTAAAATATTTAAATTAATCACGACAGCATCGTTCATAAGCCTGGTTTGGAGCCACCTTAGGGAAGTGGATGGTGGCACATGAACTCATTATTTGATTATTTAGTTATATAAAACAATGATTTTATGGTCCATGACACCTGGAATCTGGGTGCTGGACATCACCTAATTCCATAATTAATTACTTTAAACTGACAATCTGTGTTAATCCCAAGGATAATGTAAATATTTTCATAGTTATGTAAACAACAATCCTCCATTCCATAAAGAGACCTGGTAAAGCTCCCTCTTGTGGAGATAATGTGCATTATCTCACATTTTATGATTCATTGACTCAATTGGTGATGATGACATCCTTCATGCCCGGAGTCTGGCCATGCTTCCTGCCAGTAAAATGCTACATCCCATATTTATTGTGACAGT
This sequence comes from Phodopus roborovskii, assembly GCF_943737965.1. Classification (NCBI taxonomy): domain Eukaryota; kingdom Metazoa; phylum Chordata; class Mammalia; order Rodentia; family Cricetidae; genus Phodopus; species Phodopus roborovskii. The sequence goes on along the minus strand of NW_026127030.1, from coordinate 89,393 downwards.
TAGCTATTACTAACATATTTAATTCTTAAAATTATGCAAGCGACAGACAGTGCCATCACCGATTACGGTTAGGGTGCAAATACCTGTCAGGGACAGGTTAGGAGAGTTGTAGACATGGGCAGAGCGTTTTCTGAATGATCTAGGCATCTCCCAAAGTGTGAGGGATGCTGGGTGATTGAGTCCAGAATGTTGCCGGTGCCCTCCGAGAAGTACAAGGACTTCATCAAGGCTGGCACGGTGGTCTGGGTGTTGACTACCTGCTCTTCCTCCACATCTTCACACCGGTTGTGATCTGACATGAGAAGGAGGAGTGGCACTAGGAGGTCGGCACCATCACGAGACCTGGCAAAAGGATGGCGACTCAGAACACGGAGCAACATCTCTCTCTCAGCTATCTGGTGATGCCCCTACTGTAGCCATCACTACAGCTGTTATCAACATTGTGGCTACTACTGCTATGCCAGAATTGGGCCCATTATCTCAAGTCCTGCCACAACACAACAGAGATTCAGGCGCTTGTGAGAGTCAAGCCAAGTTCATCACGCAAGACAGTATGATTATCTGACGATTAACTGATGGCATTTTAAAATTGTGTGATGACAGCATACAGTTTCATACCTGGCAAGTCTGCCCAGGAATTGAGTTTACAAAAAAAGGTCAGCGACAAACATATTTAAAGATGTAATTATTAAATTCTTTCATTATATAATCTGTGATCCCTGAAGTTTAAAGGGGCCGCTGGTGACTCAAATGTGACAGAATATCTAAATATCTGATTATTTCATTCTTTAAATCTTTCTATTTCTACTCCAGGAAAGTTTAGTCTTGATCCACCATGTTGGTGTTAAATTGTATCTTGTGAATTCTTTCTTTCTTTCTTACTTTCCTTATTTAAATCAATGTTGATATCATTTTGTTATCTCTCTAAGGGTGAATTATGAGAAACTTTCTCTTTATTCATTCATTTTTTATTCAAATCTAAGATTAAGAACTCAATGTCAATAAAGTATTGAGCAATCATTTAGGCTTCACACATAAAACACCATCCACTTGTTTAATGTTTATTCATTTTATGATGAAAATCTGTCGTTATGTATTCGGATCACTGGGTTTTGGGCCTCCTTAGGGAGACCGATGTACCAGACCATCACATAATCTAATACTACACTTACTTCTTTAACTGTTAAACTAGGAAATTAGGTAATAATTCATCATTTAATTGACGTATTTACAAGACAGGTATTGTTATGGACCCTAAGTCCCTTTTGGAGTCAGATTGTGGGTTGATGATGTAATATCATCTCATTACTTCATCATTTTGCTATGTAAATAGATCTTTACATCAGCGATAGGTTTAGGACTTTGGTGCCATCAACCCAGTGTTACTATAAAGCCCACTAATTAATTATCAATTTAATTTTTAAAAACATCATTATTCCAGGAAGAGATCATTCTGACTACTCCATATGGGATTTAAGTGTGCACCACCATGTCATTTTTCAATCATTTTCCATTATATGTTAGTTATTTAAGTCGATGAAGATTTTGTTCTTCTTGACGGAGTCGGGCCATTCCTCCATGGGAGTTAATCACGTGGCATTATTTAATCATCAAAATACTACTTCCTTGACAATCACTGGAGTATGGTTCCATCTTTTGAAAGTTAAGTATGGAGGACTATGCAGTTTTTACCTTACTTGATTGTGTAAGTAATGATGGTCATGTGGGATTGACAGAGCAGGAGATGGGTACCAGAAGCAGTGCCAAGAGAGCGGGGGACACTGCCTCGTAGAGTGATTACTGATGCCGTAGTAGTACATTTTTAACAATCCAATGATGACACGATTTTAGAACTTCCTTTTCGCATCATCAGTTTCACAGAGGTTGCAATAGAACTGACCCATGAAGGACACAGTGACCACCGATTTTAAAAATGGAATAACTGTATAATCTCCTGATCAGGGAATCTCATGTAATGAACTCTGTCGACTTCATAACATGACACACCATCAACAATAAATAACTCTAAATAACCATCTTCGAAAGAGGGTACAGGGCTAATAGAGGCAGTCCATTGAGGAATCCAAAATGACTGAAAGAAACATAAGACACTGCTCAAAATCCTTAATCATCAGCCTAATGCAAATCTACACAACTCTGAGAAACCATAGGGTCAAGATCCTCCCTAATGGTAAGAGGATGAAGAGGAGTTTAAATTTTATTATCAATAAAGAGAGAAAGGATTATGGTAGAGGCGATTAACTGTATGTTTCCATTCTGAAATTAGAAAATTGAGGCATAGAAAACAGGTTTGAAATACTCATCATTGTACTGGAATGGCACAATGATGCTTTCGTTTTCATGCTTATGTCACTCTAGGCATGTTGTAGCTTGAGGGAGACGGGTAAATATGTAGAACTCAAAAGAAAGAGCCCTGTTTTGGTTTTGTGAGAAACTCAGTGAGGCTGTAAGGTTAGTTCATTGGTGGGTATTCTCCTTTAAGCCTGTGGGAGGGGCACTAGAATGTGACAGAATGTTGGTTCATAAAGTGTAGCCTGGCAGCCCTGCTTGCATTCTGTATCCTGGTAGCATGGGCCAAGGGCGAGAGAGCAGCTTCGAGAAAGAGTTATCTTGGGGACATTACAGTCTCCCAAAGATAACTATCTCCTAAAACTTTTCATGACAGCATTTGATTCACCCTAACCAAGTCATAGCCATACCTCTGGAAGTTTGCCTACAGCTTTTACTGGTTGCCAAATGCCCAAGATTACCTCATCAGAGGACATAGGCTATGGAGAAACAGTTCAGAGACTTCTGTTTATGACTACTCTCTCTCCTAAGAGGTAAAACTAGGAACAAAGATAGTAAGACTCACGATTATTCATCAAAGGGTGAGTTTGACATTGTTGAATTCCTTTAGGAAGGTGATAATCCGTTTGTTAGAGTAGACTTAGCGGTTGTGGTTCAGTCCATCTCTTTTGAGGCAGCCGTCAACATTAAATATGTGATATCTTCTAAAAACCTGCATACACAATAGAGTTCAGCATTTAAAAATGTTACTTCTCTGCTCTGCGATTAAATAAGGGATGAAACAGGGAATTTCCCACAATCATGTGGGAGTCAACTGAGACTCAATTGTGTGGGGCACTGGCAGACCATTTCATCCTCAGATTATGTTTTGATTTGATTGTTAAAATTGGACATTAGATAATCCATGATCAGTGGATTGTGGTGATGCGATGTGGGAGGCAATTATTATAGACCATCTTAATATCAATTATGTAGTTAAAATATTTAAATTAATCAGACAGCATCGTTCATGAAAATGGTTTGGAGCCATTTTTAAGAAGTAGATGATGTTACATGATCTCATTATTTGATTATTTAGTTATATAAAACAATGATTTTATCATCCATGACACCTGGAATCTGGTGCCACAGATCACCTAAGTACATAATTAATTACTTTAAACCTGACAATCAGTGTTAATCCCCAGGATAATGTAAATGTTAGTATAGTTATGTAAACAACAATCCTCAATTTCATGAAGAGACTGTAGAAGCTCCCTCTGTGGAGATAATGTGTAATATCTACACATTTTATGATTCATTGACTCAATTGGTGATGATGGCATCCTTCATGAATGGAGTCTGGCCATACATCCCTGCCAGTAAAATGCTACATCCCTATTTATTGTGACAGTTAGCTATTACTAACTTATTTAATTCTTTAAATTATGCGATCGAAGGGCAGTGCCATCACCGATTACGGTTAGGGTGCAAATACCTGTCAGGGGACAAGGTTAGGAAAGTTGTAAACATGGGCAGGCGTTTTCTGAATGATCTAGGCATCTCCCAGAGTACGAGGGATGCTGGGTGATTGAGTCCAGAATGTTGCACGGTGCCCTCCGAGAAGTACAAGGACTTCATCAAGGCCGGCACGGTGGTCTGGGTGTTGACTACCTGCTCTTCCTCCACATCTTCACACCGGTTGTGATCTGCCATGAGAGGAAGGAGTGGCATGGGAGGTCGGCACCATCACCGAGACACAGCAGAAAGGATGACGACTCAGAACACGGAGGAACATCTCTCTCTCTCAGCTATGCTGGTGATGCCCCTGCTGTAGCCATCTTTTCAGCTGTTATCTACATTGTAGCTACTACTGCTATGCCAGAATTGGGCCCATTATCTCACGTCCTGCCGCAACACAACAGAGATTCAGGCGCTTGTGATGAGTTCAAGCCAAGTTCATCAGGCAAGACAGTATGATTATCTGACGATTAACTGATGGCATTTTAAAATTGCGTGATGACAGCATACAGTTTCATACCTGGCAAGTCTGCCCAGGAATTGATGTTAAAAAAAAAAGTCAACGGCTTACATATTTAAAGATGTAGTTATTAAATTCTTTCATTATATAATCTGGGAGTCCTGAAGTTTGGCGCCACCTTGTGTGACTCAAGTGTGACAGACTATCTAAATATTTGATTATTTTAATCTTCAAATCTGTCTTTTTCTACTCCAGGAAGAGTGTAGTCTTGATCCACCATGTTGGTGTTAAATTGTATCTTGGGAATTCTTTCTTTCTTTCTTCCTTTCCTTATTTAAATCAATGTTAATATCATTTTGTTATCTCTAAGGGTGAATTATGAGAAATTTTCTCTTTATTCATTCATTTTTTGTTCAAATCTAAGATTAAGAACTCAATGTCTATTCAGTATTGAGCAATCATTTAGGCTTAGCGCATGAAACACCACCCACTTGTTTAATGTTTATTCATTTAATTATGAAAATCTGTCATTATGTATTCAGTGATCACTGGAGTTTTGAGCCTCCTTAGGGGGAGACCGTTGTACCAGACCATCACATAATCTAATACTACACTTGCTTCTTTAACTGTTAAACTAGGAAATTAGGTAATAATTCATCATTTAATTGACGTATTTACAAGACAGGTAATGTTATGGACCCTAAGTCCCTTTTGGAGTCAGATTGTGGGAGTTGATGATGTAATATCATCTCATTACTTCATCATTTAGCTGTGTAAATAGATCTTTACATCTGCATGGTTGAGGACTTTGGTGCCATCTGCGTCAGTGTTACTATAAAAGGCCCACTAATTAATTATCAATTTAGAATTTTAAAAACATCATTATTCCAGGAAGAGATCATTCTGACTACTCCATGTGGGATTTAAGTGTGCACCACCATGTCATTTTTCAATCATTTTTTCATTATATATTAATTATTTCATCGATGAAGATGTTGTTCTTCTTGACGGGAGTCGGGCCATTCCTCCATGGGAGTTAATCACGTGGCATTATTTAATCATCTAAGTACTCCTTCCTTGACAATCACTGGAGTATGGTTCCATCTTTTGAAAGTTAAGTATGGAGGACTATCCAATTTTAACTTACTTGATTGCGTAAGTAATGATGGTGTCATCCCTCATGTGGCTGTTGTGGGATTGACAGAGCAGGAGATCAGTACCAGAAGCAGTGCCCAGAGAATGGGGGACACTGCCTTATGCAATGATTACTGATTATAATAGTAGATTTTTAACAATCGAATGATTACACGATTTTAAAAAACTGTACTGTTTCGCATCATCAGTTTCTGAGAGGTTGCAACAGAACTGACCCATGAAGGACACAGTGACCACCAGTTTAAAAATGGAATAACTGAATAATCTCCTGATCAGAGAATCTCATCTAATGAACTCTGTCGGGCTGATAACATGACACACCACCAACAATTAATCACTCTAAATAACCATATTAGAAAGCAGGATACAGGACTTAATGAGAAAAGGCAATTGAGAGATCCAGAAGCCTGAAAGAAACATAAGACACTGCTCAAAATCCTTAATCATCAGCCTAATGCAAATCTACACAACTCTGAGAAACCATGGGGTCAAGCTCCTCTAATGGTAAGAGGATGAAGGAATTTATTTTATTTTCAAGAAAGGGAAAAGGATTATGGTAGAGGCGATGCACTGTATTGTCTCCTTCTAGAAATTAGCAAATTGAAGCATAGAACACAGGTTTAAAATACTCATCATTGTACTTGAATGGCACAATGATGCTTTCGTTTCATGCTTATGTCACTATAGGCATGTTGTAGCTTGAGGGACGGGTAAATATGTAGAACTCAAAAGAAAGAGCCCTGCTTTGTTTTTGTGAGAAACTCAGTGAGGACTCTAAGGTTAGTTCATCGGTGGGTGTACTCCTTTACCGCCTGTGGGAGGGGGCACTAGAATGTGACAGAATGTTGGTTCATAAATGTAGCCTGGCAACCCTGCTTGCATTCTGTATCCTGGTATCATGGGCCAGGGCCGAGAGAGCAGCTTCGAAAGAGTTATCTTAGGACATTACAGTCTCCCAAGATAACTATCTCCTAAAACTTTTCATGACAGCATTTGATTCGCCTAACCAAGTCATAGCCATACCTCTTGAAGTTTGCCTACGGCTTTTACTGAATTACCAAATGCAAGATTACCTATTCATCAGAGGACATAGGCTGTGGAGAAACAGTTCAGAGACTTCTGTTTATGAATACTCTCTCTCCTCAGAAGTAAAACTATGGAACAAATGATAATAAGACTCACGATTATTCATCAAAAGGTGAGTTTGACATGGTTGAATTCCTTCAGGAAGGTGATAATCCGTTTGTTAGAGTAGACTTAGCGATTGTTAGATTTCAGTCCATCTCTTTTGAGGCAGCCGTCCAACATTAAACCTTTGATATCTTCTAAAAACCCTGCATACACAATGAGAGTTCAGCATTTAAACATGTTACTACTCTGCTCTGCGGTTAAAAAAGGGATGAAACTTGGAATTTCCCACAATCATGTGGGAGTCAACTGAGACTCAATTGTGTGGAGCATGGCAGACCATTTCATCCTCTGGTTATGTTGTTATTTGTTTATTAAAATTGGACATTAGATAATCCATGATCAGTGGATTGTGGTGTTGCGATGTGGGAGGCAATTATTATAGACCTTCTTAATATCAATTATGTAGTTAAAATAGTTTAATTAATCACGACAGCATCGTTCATGAGCCTGGTTTGGAGCCACCTTAGGGAAGTGGATGATGTTACATGAACTCATTATTTTTTTATTTAGTTATATAAAACAATGATTTTATCGTCCATGACACCTGGAATCTGGTGCCACAGATCACCTAATTACATAGTTAATGTGCTTGAAACTGACAATCTGTGTTAATCCCCAAGATAATGTAAATATTTGTATAGTTATGTAAACCACAATCCTCCATTCCATGAAGAGGCCTGTAAAGCTCCCTCTTGTGGAGCTAATGTGCAATATCTCACATTTTATGATTCATTGACTCAATTGGTGATGATGACATCCTTCATGACTGGAATCTGGCCATGCTTCCCTGCCAGTAAAATGCTACATCCCTATTTATTGTGACAGTTAGCTATTACTGACTTATTTAATTCTTTAAATTATGTAAACGAAAGACAGTGCAATCACCGATTAAGGTTAGGGTGCAAATATCTGTCAGGGACAAGGTTAGGAAAGTTGTAGACATGGGCAGAGCATTTTCTGAATGATCTATGCATCTCCCAGAGTAAGAGGGATGCTGGGTGATTGAGTCCAGCATGTTGCACGGTGCCCTCCGAGAAGTACAAGGACTTCACCAAGGCCGTCAAGGTGGTCTGGCTGTTGACTACCTGCTCTTCCTCCACATCTTCACACCGGTTGTGATCTACCATGAGAAGAAGGAGTGGCACTAGGAGGTCAGCACCATCACCGAGACCTGGCAAACGGATGACGACTCAGAACACGGAAGAACATCTCTCTCTCTCTCAGCCATGCCATTGATGCCCCTGCTGCAGCCATCTTTTCAGCTGTTTTCAACATTGTGGCTACTACTGCTACGCCAGGATTGGGCCCACTGTCTCACGTCCTGCCACACAACAGACATTCAGGCGCTTGTGATGAGGTCAGGCCAACAGAATTCATCAGGCAAGACAGTAAGTATGGTTATCTGACTTTGATGGCATGTTACAAATGCGTGTGACAGCATACATTTTCATACCTGGCAAGTCTGCCCAGGAATTGATGTTACAAAAAAAATGTCAATGGCTTACATATTTAAATATGTAATTATTAAGTTCTTTCATTATATAATCTGTGATCCCTGAAGTTTGGCGCCACCTTTGTGTGACTCAAGTGTGACAGACCATCTAACTATCTGATTATTTCATTATTCAAATCTGTCTTTTTTCTACTCCAGGGAGAGTGGGGTCTGGATCCACCTTGTTGGTGTTAAATTGTATCTTGTGAATTCTTTCTTTCTTCCTTTCTTTATTTAAATCAATGTTGATATCATTTTGTTTTTCTCTCTAGGGGTGAATTAAGAGAAATTATCTGTTTATTCATTCATTTTCTTCGTTCAAATCTACGATTAAGAACTCAATGTCTCTTCAGTATTGAGCAATCATTTAGGATTCACACATAAAACATCATCCACTTGTTTAATGTATATACATTTAATTATAAAAATCTGTCATTATGTATTCAGTGATCATTGGAGTTTTGACCCTTCTTAGGGGAGACCATTATATCAGATGATCACATCATCTAATACTATACTTACTTCTTTAACTGTTAATCTAGGAAATTAAATAATATTTCATCATTTAATTTACGCATGTATAATACAGATAATATTATAGTCCATAAGTCCCTTTTGGAGTCAGAATTTGGGAGTTGATGATGTAATATCACCTCATTACTTCATCATTTAACTATGAAAATAGGTCTTTACATCATCGATAGGTTTAGGACTTTGGTGCCATCTCGTCAATGTTAATATAAAAGGCCCACTAATTAATTTTCAATTTAATTTTTAAAAACATCATTATTCCAGGAAGAAATCAGTCTGACAACTCCATGTGCGATTTAAGTATGCACCACCATGTCATTATTCAATCGTTTTTCATTATATATTAATTATTTAAATCGATGCAGATGTTGTTCTTCTTGACTGGAGTAGGGCCATTCATCCATGGGAGTTAATCAAGTGGCATTATTTAATTATCTAAGTACTACTTCCTTGACAATCACTGGTGTTTGGTTCCATCTCTTGAAAGTTAAGTATGGAGGACTATCCAATTATTAACATATTTGATTGTGTAAGTAATGATGGTTTCATCCGTCAATTCGCTGCAGTGGGATTGACACAGCAGGAGATCGGTACCAGAAGCAGTGCCCAGAGAATGGGGGACACTGCCTTATACAGTGATTACTGATTACGCAATAGTAGATTTTTAACAATCGAATGATTACACGATTTAAAAAAAAAAAAAACTGTACTGTTTCGCATCATCAGTTTCTGAGAGGTTGCAACAGAACTGACCCATGAAGGACACAGTGACCACCGATTTTAAAAATGGAATAACTGAATAATCTCCTGATCAGGGAATCTCATCCAATGAACTCTGTTGGGCTGGTAACATGACACACCACAAACAATAAATAACTCTAAATAACCATATTAGAAAGCGGGTACAGGACTTAATAGAGAACAGTCAATTGAGGAATCCAAAATGACTGAAAGAAACAGAAGACACTGCTCAAAATCCGCCTATCAATCATCAGCCTAATGCAAATCTAAACAACTCTGAGAAACCATGGGGTCATGCTCCTCTAAAGGGAAGAGGATGAAGAGGAGTTAACTTTATTTTCAATAAAGGGAAAAGGATTATGGTACAGGCGATTAATTGTATTGTTTCCGTTCTAGAAATTAGAAATCTGAAGCATAGAAAACAGGTTTAAAATAATCATCATTATACTTGAATGGCACAATGATGCTTTCGTTTCATGCTTATGTCACTATAGGCAAGTTGTAGCTTGAGAGAGTGGTAAATATGTAGAACTCTAAAGAAAGAGCCCTGCTTTGTTTTTGGTGAGAAACTCAGTGAGGCTGTAAGGTTAGCTCATCGGTGGGTATACTCCTTTAAGCATGTGGGAGGGGCACTAGAATGTGAGAGAATGTTGGTTCATAAATGTTGCCTGGCAACCCTGTTGCATTCTGTATCCTGGTATCATGGGCCAAGGACTAGTGAGCAACTTCGGGAAAGTGTTATCATGGGACATTACAGTCTCCCAAGGTAACTATCTCCTAAAACTTTTAATGGCAACATTTGACACGCCTAAACAAGTCATAGCCACACCTCTGGAGGTGTGCCTACAGCTTTTACTGGTTACCAAATTCAAGATTACCTAATCATCAGAGAACGTAGTCTGTGGAGAAACAGTTCAGAGTCTTCTGTTTATGAATACTCTCTCTCCTAAGAAGTGAAACTATGGAACAAAAGATAATAAGACTCACAATTATTCATCAAAAGGTGAGTTTGCCATTGTTGACTTCCTTCAGGAAGGTGATAATCCATTTGTTAGAGTAGACTTTGTGATTATTGGATTTAAGTCCATCTCTTTTGAGGCAGCCGTCCAACATTAAATATGTGATATATTCTAAAAACCCTGCATGCACAATGACAGTTCAGCATTTAAACATGTTACTACTCTGCTCTGCGATTAAATAAGGGATGAACCTGGGAGTTTCCCACAATCATGCGGGAGTCAACTGTGAGTCAATTGTGTGGAGTATGGAAGACCATTTCATCCTCTGATTATGTTGTTATTTGATTATTAAAATAGGACATTAGATAACCATGGTCAGTGGATTGTGGTGACACGATGTGGGAGGCAATTATTATAGACCATCTTAATATCAATTAAGTAGTTAAAATATTTAAATTAATCACGACAGCATCATTCATGAGCCTGGTTTGGAGCCACCTTAAGGAAGTGGAAAGATGTTACATGAACTCATTATTTGATTATTTAATTATATAAAGCAATGATTAAACCGTCCATGACGCCTGGAATCTGGTGCCAGAGATCATCTAATTACATAGTTAATGTGTTGAAATTGACAATCTGTGTTAATCCCCAAGATAATGTAAAGATATGTGTAGTTATGTAAACCACAATCCTCCATTCCTTGAAGAGGCCTGTAAAGCTCCCTCTTGTGGAGTTAATGTGCAATATCATCACATTTTATGATTCATTGACTCAATTGATAATGATGACATCCTTCATGAGTGGAATCTGGCCATGCTTCCCTGCCAGTAAAATGCTACATCCCTATTTATTGTGACAGTTAGCTATTACTGACTTATTTAATTCGTTAAATTATGTAAACGACAGTCTGTGCAATCACCGATTAAGGTTAGGGTGCAAATATCTGTCAGGGACAAGGTTAGGAAAGTTGTAGACATGGGCAGAGCATTTTCTGAATGATCTATGCATCTTCCAGAGTAAGAGGGATGCTGGGGGATTGAGTCCTGAATGTTGCACGGTGCCCTCTGAGAAGTACAAGGAATTCACCAAGGCCGTCAAGGTGGTCTGGCTGTTGATTACCTGTTCATCCTCCACATCTTCACATCGGTTGTGATCTACCATGAGAAGAAGGAGTGGCACTAGGAGGTCAGCACCATCACCGAGACCTGGCAAAAGGATGACGACTCAGAACACGGAAGAACATCTCTCTCTCAGCTATGATGGAGATGCCCCAGCTACAGCCAACTTTTTAGTTTTTTTCAAAATTTTGCCTACTACTCCTACGCCAGGATTGGGCCCACTGTTTCATACAAGGGCCACCCCGTCCTGCCACAATACAACAGACATTCAGGCGCTTGTGATGAGGTCAGGCCAACAGAATTCATCAGGCAAGACAGTAAGTATGGTTATCTGACGTGATGGCATGTTACAATTGCGTGCTGACAGCATACATTTTCATACCTGGCAAGTCTGCTCAGGAATTGATGATACAAAAAAAGGTCAACAGCTTACATATTTAAATATGTAATTATTAAGTTCTTTCATTATATAATCTGTGATCCCTGAAGTTTGGCGCCACCTTTGTGTGACTCAAGTGTGACAGACCATCTAACTATCTGATTATTTCATTATTCAAATCTGTCTTTTTCTACTCCAGGGAGAGTGAGGTCTGGATCCACCTTGTTGGTGTTAAATTGTATCTTGTGAATTCTTTCTTTTCCTTCCTTTCTTCTCTTCCTTTCTTTATTTAAATCAATGTTGATATCATTTTGTTTTTCTCTCTAGGGGTGAATTAAGAGAAATTATCTGTTTATTCATTCATTTTCTTCGTTCAAATCTACGATTAAGAACTCAATGTCTCTTCAGTATTGAGCAATCATTTAGGATTCATACATAAAACATCATCCACTTGTTTAATGTATATACATTTAATTATAAAAATCTGTCATTATGTATTCAGTGATCATTGGAGTTTTGACCCTCCTTAGGGGAGACCATTATATCAGATGATCACATCATCTAATACTATACTTACTTCTTTAACTGTTAATCTAGGAAATTAAATAATATTTCATCATTTAATTTACGCATGTATAACACAGATAATATTATAGTCCATGAGTCCCTTTTGGAGTCAGATTTTGGGAGTTGATGATGTAATATCACCTCATTACTTCATCATTTAACTATGAAAATAGGTCTTTACATCAGCGATAGGTTTAGGACTTTGGTGCCATCTCGTCAATGTTACTATAAAAGGCCCACTAATTAATTATCAATTTAAATTTTTAAAAACATCATTATTCCAGGAAGAGATCATTCTGACTACTCCATGTGGGATTTAAGTGTGCACCACCATGTCATTTTTCAATCATTTTTTCATTATATATTAATTATTTAAATCGATGAAGATGTTGTTCTTCTTGACGGGATTCGGGCCATTCCTCCATGGGAGTTAATCACGTGGCATTATTTAATCATCTAAGTACTACTTCCTTGACAATCACTGGAGTATGGTTCCATCTTTTGAAAGTTAAGTATGGAGGACTATCCAATTTTTAACTTACTAGATTGCGTAAGTAATGATGGTGTCATCCCTCATGTGGCTGTTGTGGGATTGACAGAGCAGGAGATCGGTACCAGAAGCAGTGCCCAGAGAATGGGGGGACACTGCCTTATGCAGTGATTACTGATTACGTAATAGTAGATTTTTAACAATCGAATGATTACACGATTTTAAAAAACTGTACTGTTTCGCATCATCAGTTTCTGAGAGGTTGCAACAGAACTGACCCATGAAGGACACAGTGACCACCTATTTTAAAAATGGAATAACTGAATAATCTCCTGATCAGGGAATCTCATCTAATGAACTCTGTCGGGCTGATAACATGACACACCACCAACAAATAATCACTCTAAATAACCATATTAGAAAGCAGGATACAGGACTTAATAGAGAAAAGTCAATTGAGGAATCCAAAATGACCGAAAGAAACATAAGACACTGCTCAAAATCCTTAATCATCAGCCTAATGCAAATCTACACAACTCTGAGAAACCATGGGGTCAAGCTCCTCTAATGGTAAGAGGATGAAGAGGAATTTATTTTATTTTCAAGAAAGGGAAAAGGATGATGGTAGAGGCGATTAACTGTATTGTTTCCATTTAGAAATTAGCAAATTGCAGCATAGAAAACAGGTTTAAAATACTCATCACTGTACTTGAATGGCACAATGATGCTTTCGTTTTCATGCTTATGTCACTATAGCCATGTTGTAGCTTGAGAGACGGGTAAATATGTAGAACTCAAAAGAAAGAGCCCTGCTTTGTTTTTGTGAGAAACTCAGTGAGGCTGTAAGGTTAGTTCATCGGTGCGTATACTCCTTTAAGCCTGTGGGAGGGGCACTAGAATGTGACAAAATGTTGGTTCATAAATGTAGCCTGGCAACCCTGCTTGCATTCTGTATCCTGGTATCATGGGCCAAGGACAGAGAGCAGCTTCGAGAAGAGTTATCTTGGGACATTACAGTCTCCCAAGATAACTATCTCCTAAAACTTTTCATGACAGCATTTGATTCGCCTAACCAAGTCATAGCCATACCTCTGGAAGTTTGCCTACGGCTTTTACTGGTTACCAAATGCAAGATTACCTCATCAGAGGACATAGGCTGTGGAGAAACAGTTCAGAGACTTCTGTTTATGAATACTCTCTCTCCTCAGAAGTAAAACTATGGAACAAAAGATAATAAGACTCACGATTATTCATCAAAAGGTGAGTTTGACATTGTTGAATTCCTTCAGGAAGGTGATAATCCGTTTGTTAGAGTAGACTTAGCGATTGTTAGATTTCAGTCCATCTCTTTTGAGGCAGCCGTCCAACATTAAATATGTGATATCTTCTAAAAACCCTGCATACACAATGAGAGTTCAGCATTTAAACATGTTACTACTCTGCTCTGCGATTAAATAAGGGATGAAACTTGGAATTTCCCACAATCATGTGGGAGTCAACTGAGACTCAATTGTGTGGAGCATGGCAGACCATTTCATCCTCTGGTTATGTTGTTATTTGTTTATTAAAATTGGACATTAGATAATCCATGATCAGTGGATTGTGGTGACGCGATGTGGGAGGCAATTATTATAGACCATCTTAATATCAATTATGTAGTTAAAATATTTAAATTAATCACGACAGCATCGTTCATGAGCCTGGTTTGGAGCCACCTTAGGGAAGTGGATGATGTTACATGAACTCATTATTTGATTATTTAGTTATATAAAACAATGATTTTATCGTCCATGACACCTGGAATCTGGTGCCACAGATCACCTAATTACGTAATTAATTACTTTAAACTGATAATCTGTGTTAATCCCCAGGATAATGTAAATATTTGTATAGTTATGTAAACAACAATCCTCCATTCCATGAAGAGTCCTGTAAAGCTCCCTCTTGTGGAGATAATGTGCAATATCTACACATATTATGATTCATTGACTCAATTGGTGATGATGACATCCTTCATGAATGGAGTCTGGCCATGCTTCCCTGCCAGTAAAATGCTACATCCCCTATTTATTGTGACAGTTAGCTATTACTAACTTATTTAATTCTTTAAATTATGCAAACGAAGGACAGTGCCATCACCGATTACGGTTAGGGTGCAAATACCTGTCAGGGACAAGGTTAGGAAAGTTGTAGACATGGGCAGAGCGTTTTTCTGAATGATCTATGCATCTCCCAGAGTACGAGGGATGCTGGGTGATTGAGTCCAGAATGTTGCACGGTGCCCTCCGAGAAGTACAAGGACTTCATCAAGGCCGGCACGGTGGTCTGGGTGTTGACTACCTGCTCTTCCTCCACATCTTCACACCGGTTGTGATCTGCCATGAGAAGAAGGAGTGGCACTAGGAGGTCGGCACCATCACCGTGACCCGGCAAAAGGATGACGACTCAGAACACGGAGGAACATCTCTCTCTCTCAGCTATGCTGGTGATGCCCCTGCTGTAGCCATCTTTTCAGCTGTTATCAACATTGTGGCTACTACTGCTATGCCAGAATTGGGCCCATTATCTCACGTCCTGCCACAACACCACAGAGATTCAGGCGCTTGTGATGAGTTCAAGCCAATTCATCACGCAAGACAGTATGATTATCTGACGATTAACTGATGGCATTTTAAAATTGTGTGATGACAGCATACAGTTTCATACCTGGCAAGTCTGCCCAGGAATTGATGTTACAAAAAAAGGTCAACGGCTTACATATTTAAAGATGTAATTATTAAATTCTTTCATTATATAATCTGTGATCCCTGAAGTTTGGCGCCACCTTGTTTGACTCAAGTGTGACAGACTATCTAAATATCTGATTATTTCATTCTTCAAATCTGCCTTTTTCTACTCCAGGAAGAGTGTAGTCTTGATCCACCATGTTGGTGTTAAATTGTATCTTGTGAATTCTTTCTTTCTTTCTTCCTTTCCTTATTTAAATCAATGTTGATATCATTTTGTTATCTCTCTAAGGGTGAATTATGAGAAACTTTCTCTTTATTCATTCATTTTTTGTTCAAATCTAAGATTAAGAACTCAATGTCTATTCAGTATTGAGCAATCATTTAGGCTTCACGCATAAAACACCATCCACTTGTTTAATGTTTATTCATTTAATTATGAAAATCTGTCATTATGTATTCAGTGATCACTGGAGTTTTGAGCCTCCCTTGGGGAGACCGTTGTACCAGACCATCACATAATCTAATACTACACTTGCTTCTTTAACTCTTAAACTAGGAAATTAGGTAATAATTCATCATTTAATTGACATATTTACAATACAGGTAATGTTATGGACCATAAGTCCCTTTTGGAGTCAGATTGTGGGAGTTGATGATGTAATATCATCTCATTACTTCATCCTTTAGGTGTGTAAATAGATCTTTACATCAGCGATAGTTTTAGGACTTTGGTGCCATCTCGTCAGTGTTACTATAAAAGGCCCACTAATTAATTATCAATTTAATTTTTTAAAAACATCATTATTCCAGGAAGAGATCATTCTGACTACTCCATGTGGGATTTAAGTGTGCACCACCATGTCATTTTTCAATCATTTTTCATTATATATTAATTATTTCAATCGATGAAGGTGTTGTTCTTCTTGACTGGAGTCGGAACATTCCTCCATGGGAGTTAATCACATGGCAATATTTAATTATCTAAGTACTACTTCCTTGTCAATCACTGGAGTATGGTTCCATCTTTTGAAAGTTAAGTATGGAGGACTATCCAATTACTAACTTATTTGATTGCGTAAGAAATGACGGTGTCATCCGTCATTTGGCTGTTGTGGCATTGACACAGCAGGAGATCGATACCAGAAGCAGGGCCCAGAGAATGGAGGAACACTGCCTCATACAGGGATTACTGATTACGAAATAGTAGATTTTTAACAATCGAATGATTACACGAAACTGTACTGTTTCGCATCATCAGTTTCTGAGAGGTTGCAACAGAACTGACCCATGAAGGACACAGTGACCACCTATTTTAAAAATGGAATAACTGTATAATCTCCTGATCAGGGAATCTCATCTAATGAACTCTGTCGGGCTGATAACATGACACACCAACAACAATTAATCACTCTAAATAACCATATTAGGAAGCAGGATAAAGGACTTAATAGAGAACAGTCAATTGAGGAATCCAAAATGACTGAAAGAAACATAAGACACTGCTCAAAATCCTTAATCATCAGCCTAATGCAAATCTACACAACTCTGAGAAACCATGGGGTCAAGCTCCTCTAATGGTAAGAGGATGAAGAGGAGTTTATTTTATTTTCAAGAAAGGGAAAAGGATTATGGTTGAGGGAATTAATTTTATTGTTTCTTTTCTAGAAATTAGAAAATTGCAGCATAGAAAACAGGTTCAAAATACTCATCATTGTACTTGAATGGCATAATGATGCTTTCATTGCCATGCCTATGTCACTATAGGCATGTTGTAGCTTGAGAGATGGGTATGTATGTAAAACTCAAAAGAAAGAGCCCTGCTTTGTGTTTGTGAGAAACTCAGTGGGGTGATAAGGTTAGTTCATCGGTGGGTATGCTCCTTTTAGCATGTGGGAGGGGCACTAGAATGTGACAGAATGTTGGTTCATAAATGTTGCCTGGCAAACCTGCTTGCATTCTGTATCCTGGTAGCATGGACCAAGGACCAGAGAGCAGCTTCGAGAAAGAATTGTCATGGGACATTACAGTCTCCCAAAATAACTATCTCCAAAAACTTTCAATGACAGCATTTGATTCGCCTAACCAAGTCACAGCCAAATCTCTGGAAGTTTGCCTACAGCTTTTACTGGTTACCAAATTCAAGATTACCTAATCATGAGAGAACATCGTCTGTGGACAAACAGTTCAAAGCCTTCTATTTATGAATTCTCTCTCCTAACAAGTAATATTATGGAAACAAAGATAATAAGACTCCCATTTATTCATCAAAAGGTGAGTTTGCCATTGTTGACTTCCTTCAGGAAGGTGATAATCCGTTTGTTAGAGTGGACTTAGTGATTATTGGATTTCAGTCCATCTCTTTTGAGGCAGCCGCCCAACATTAAATATGAGATATCTTCTAAAAACCCTGCATACACAATGACAGTTAAGCATTTAAACATGTTCCTACTCTGCTCTGCGATTAAATAAGGGATGAACCTGGGAGTTTCCCACAATCATGTGGGAGTCAACTGAGAGGCAATTGTGTGGAGCATGGCAGACCATTTCATCCTCTCATTATGTTGTTATTTGATTATTAAATTAGGACACTAGATAATCCATGATCAGTGAATTGCGGTAACGCGATGTGGGAGGCAATTATTATAGACCATCTTAATATCAATTGTGTAGTTAAAATATTTAAATTAATCACGACAGCATCATTCATGAGCCTGATTTGGAGCCACCTAGGAAAGTGTATTATGTTACATGAACTCATTATTTGATTATGTAATTAGATAAAACAATGATTATGTCGTCCATGACACCTGATCTGGTGCCACAGATCATATAATTACATAATTAATTAATTCCAATTAACAATCTGTGTTAATCCCCAAGATAATGTAAACATTTGAATACTCATGTAGACAACAATCCTCCATTCCATGAAGAGACCTGTAAAGCTCCCTCTTGTGGAGATAATGTGCAATATCTCTACATTTTATGATTCATTGACTCCATGATGAAGAGATGACATCCTTCATGACTGGAGTCTGGCCATACCTCCCTACCAGTCACCTCTTTATTGGGACAGTTAGCTATCACTGACTTATTTAATTCTTTAAATTACTTAAACGACAGACAATGCCAAAACCGATCATTTTTAGGTTGCAAATATCTGTCAGCGACAATTTAGGAAACTTGTAGACATGGGCAGACCACGTTCTGAATGCCTATGCGTCTTCCAGACCACTAGGAATGATGGAGAACAGAGTCCAGAAGATTTCTTGGTGCCCTCCGAGAAGTAAAAGAACTTTACCAAGGTCTGCATGGGGGTCTGGGTGTTGACTACTTGCTCTTCCTCCACATCTTAACATAGGTTGTGGTCTACGTCTAGAAGATGTAGTGGCACTATCAGGTCGGCACCATCACCGAGACCTGGCAAAAGGATGACGACTCAGAACACGGAAGAACATCTCTCTCTCAGCTATGATGTTGATGCCCCTGCTGCAGCCACCTTTTCAGCTGATATCAACATTTTGGCTACTACTGGTATGCCAGGAATGGGCCAATTACCTCAGGTCCTGCCGCAACACAACAGAGATTCAGGCACCGGTGAGGATGTCAGGCCAACAGAATTCACCAGACAACAAAGTATGATTATCTGACGATTACCTGATGGAATATTAAAAATCCGTGATGACAGCATCCGTTTTCATATCTGGCAAGTCTGCCCAGGTATTGATGATACAAAAAACTTCAACGACTTAGATATGTAAAGATGTAATCATTAAATTGTTTCATTATATAATCTGTGAACCCTGAAGTTTGGTGCCACCTGGTGTGACTCAAGTGTGACAGACGATCAAACAATCTGATGCTTTCATTATTTAAATCTGTCTTTTTCTACTCCAGGAAGAGTAGAGTCTGGAGCCCCCTTGTTGGTGTTAAAATGTCTCTTGTGGTTTCATTATTTATTTATTTAAATCAATGTTGATATCATTTTGTTATCTCTCTAGGGGTGAATTATGAGAAATTATCTTTTCATTCATTCATTTTATTGTTCAAATGTATGATTAAGAACTCAATGACTCTTCAGTATTGATCAATCTTTAGGTTTCATACATAAAACACCATCCACTAGTTTAATGTTTATTCATTGAATTATGAAAATCTGTCCTTATGTATTCAGTTACCAGTGAAGATTTAAGCCTCCTTAGGGGAGTCCATCGTGCCAGAACATAGCATCATCTAATAGTACACTTACTTATTTACCTGTTAAACTAGGAAATTAAATAATAATTCATCATTTAATTAACGTATTAAAAAACAGGTAATGTTATGGACCCTAAGTCCCTTTTGGAGTCAGATTTGTGAGTAGACGATGTAACATCATCTAATTACTTCATCATTTAGCTCTGTAAGTAGGTCATTACATCAGCGATAGTTTTAGGACTTTGGTGCCATCTCGTCAGTGTTAATATAAAACACCAGCTAATTAATTATCAATTTAATTTCATAAATAAATCCATTATTCCAGGCAGAGGTCAGTCTGACTACTCCATGTGGGAATTAGTTATGCACCACCATGACATTATTCAATCATTTTACATTGTATATTAATTATTTGAATCGATGAAGATGTTGTTCTTCTTGACTGGAGTAGGGCCATTCCTCCATGGGACTTAATCACGTGGCAGTATTTAATCATCTAAGTACTCCTTCTTTGACAATCACTGGAGTTTGGTTCCATCTTATGAAAGTTAAGTATGGAGGACTATACAATTATTAACTTACTTGATTGCCTAAGTAATGATGGTCATGTGGGATTGACAGAGCAGGAGATCGGTACCAGAAGCAGTGCCCAGAGAATGGGGGACACTGCCTCGTAGAGTGATTACTGATTACGTAGTAGTACATTTTTAACAATCAAATGATTACACGATTTTAAAAAACTGTACTGTTTCGCATCATCAGTTTCTGAGAGGTTGCAATAGAACTGACCCATGAAGGACACAGTGACCACCGATTTTAAAAATGGAATAACTGTATAATCTCCTGATCAGGGAATCTCATCTCATGAACTCTGTCGGGCTGATAACATGACACACCACCAACAATTAATCACTCTAAATAACCATATTAGGAAGCAGGATACAGGACTTAATAGAGAACAGTCAATTGAGGAATCCAAAATGACTGAAAGAAACATAAGACACTGCTCAAAATCCTTAATCATCAGCCTAATGCAAATCTACACAACTCTGAGAAACCATGGGATCAAGCTCCTCTAATTGTAAGAGGATGAAGAGGAGTTTATTTTATTTTCAAGAAAGGGAAAAGGATTATGGTTGAGGGAATTAATTTTATTGTTTCTTTTCTAGAAATTAGAAAATTGCAGCATAGGAAACAGGTTCAAAATACTCATCATTGTACTTGAATGGCATAATGATGCTTTCATTGCCATGCCTATGTCACTATAGGCATGTTGTAGCTTGAGAGATGGGTATATATGTAAAACTCAAAAGAAAGAGCCCTTCTTTGTGTTTGTGAGAAACTCAGTGGGGTGGTAAGGTTAGTTCATCGGTGGGTATGCTCCTTTTAGCATGTGGGAGGGGCACTAGAATGTGACAGAATGTTGGTTCATAAATGTTGCCTGGCAAAGCTGCTTGCATTCTGTATCCTGGTAGCATGGGCCAAGGACGAGAGAGCAGCTTCGAGACAGAGTTATCTTGGGACATTACAGTCTCCCAAGATAACTATCTCCTAAAACTTTTCATGACAACATTTGAATCGCCTAACCAAGTCATAGCCATACCTCTGGAAGTTTGCCTACGGGTTTTACTGGTTACCAAATGCAAGATTACCTCATCAGAGGACATAGGCTGTGGAGAAACAGTTCAGAGACTTCTGTTTATGAATACTCTCTCTCCTCAGAAGTAAAACTATGGAACAAAAGATAATAAGACTCACGATTATTCATCAAAAAGGTGAGTTTGACATTGTTGAATTCCTTCAGGAAGGTGATAATCCGTTTGTTAGAGTAGACTTAGCGATTGTTAGATTTCAGTCCATCTCTTTTGAGGCAGCCGTCCAACATTAAATATGTGATATCTTCTAAAAACCCTGCATACACCATGAGAGTTCAGCATTTAAACATGTTACTACTCTGCTCTGCGATTAAATAAGGGATGAAACTTGGAATTTCCCACAATCATGTGGGAGTCAACTGAGACTCAATTGTGTGGAGCATGGCAGACCATTTCATCCTCTGATTATGTTGTTATTTGTTTATTAAAATTGGACATTAGATAATCCATGATCAGTGGATTGTGGTGACGCGATGTGGGAGGCAATTATTATAGACCATCTCAATATCAATTATGTAGTTAAAATATTTAAATTAATCACGACAGCATCGTTCATGAGCCTGGTTTGGAGCCACCTTAGGGGAAGTGGATGATGTTACATGAACTCATTATTTGATTATTTAGTTATATAAAACAATGATTTTATCGTCCATGACACCTGGAATCTGGTGCCACAGATCACCTAATTACGTAATTAATTACTTTAAACACGACAATCTGTGTTAATCCCCAGGATAATGTAAATATTTGTATAGTTATGTAAACAACAATCCTC
Organism: Phodopus roborovskii; assembly: GCF_943737965.1. Taxonomy (NCBI): domain Eukaryota; kingdom Metazoa; phylum Chordata; class Mammalia; order Rodentia; family Cricetidae; genus Phodopus; species Phodopus roborovskii. Next base: position 67,141 of record NW_026127030.1, on the reverse strand, counting down.
CATTCCATGAAGAGACCTGTAAAGCTCCCTCTTGTGGAGATAATGTGCAATATCTACACATTTTATGATTCATTGACTCAAGTGGTGATGATGACATCCTTCATGAATGGAGTCTAGCCATGCTTCCCTGCCAGTAAAATGCTACATCCCCTATTTATTGTGACAGTTAGCTATTACTAACTTATTTAATTCTTTAAATTATGCAAACGAAGGACAGTGCCATCACCGATTACGGTTACGGTGCAAATACCTGTCAGGGACAAGGTCAGGAATGTTGTAGACATGGGCAGAGCGTTTTCTGAATGATCTATGCATCTCCCAGAGTACGAGGGATGCTGGGTGATTGAGTCCAGAATGTTGCACGGTGCCCTCCGAGAAGTACAAGGACTTCATCAAGGCCGGCACGGTGGTCTGGGTGTTGACTACCTGCTCTTCCTCCACATCTTCACACCGGTTGTGATCTGCCATGAGAAGAAGGAGTGGCACTAGGAGGTCGGCACCATCACCGAGACCTGGCAAAAGGATGACGACTCAGAACACGGAGGAACATCTCTCTCTCTCAGCTATGCTGGTGATGCCCCTGCTGTAGCCATCTTTTCAGCTGTTATCAACATTGTGGCTACTACTGCTATGCCAGAATTGGGCCCATTATCTCACGTCCTGCCACAACACCACAGAGATTCAGGCGCTTGTGATGAGTTCAAGCCAATTCATCACGCAAGACAGTATGATTATCTGACGATTAACTGATGGCATTTTAAAATTGTGTGATGACAGCATACAGTTTCATACCTGGCAAGTCTGCCCAGGAATTGATGTTACAAAAAAAAGGTCAACGGCTTACATATTTAAAGATGTAATTATTAAATTCTTTCATTATATAATCTGTGATCCCCTGAAGTTTGGCGCCACCTTGTTTGACTCAAGTGTGACAGACTATCTAAATATCTGATTATTTCATTCTTCAAATCTGCCTTTTTCTACTCCAGGAAGAGTGTAGTCTTGATCCACCATGTTGGTGTTAAATTGTATCTTGTGAATTCTTTCTTTCTTTCTTCCTTTCCTTATTTAAATCAATGTTGATATCATTTTGTTATCTCTCTAAGGGTGAATTATGAGAAACTTTCTCTTTATTCATTCATTTTTTGTTCAAATCTAAGATTAAGAACTCAATGTCTATTCAGTATTGAGCAATCATTTAGGCTTCACGCATAAAACACCATCCACTTGTTTAATGTTTATTCATTTAATTATGAAAATCTGTCATTATGTATTCAGTGATCACTGGAGTTTTGAGCCTCCCTTGGGGAGACCGTTGTACCAGACCATCACATCATCTAGTACTACTCTTTCTTGTTTAACTGTTAAACTAGACAATTAAGTAATAATTCATCATTTAATTTACATATTTAAAATACAGGGAATGTTATGGACCATAAGTCCCTTTTGGAGCCAGATTTTGGGAAGTGATGACATAATATCATCTCATTACTTCATCATTTAGGTATGAAAATAGATCTTTACATCAGCGATATTTTTCAGACTTTGGTGCCATCTTGTCAGTATTAATATAAAAGGCCCACTAATTAATTATCAATTTAATTTTTTAAAAACATCATTATTCCAGGAAGATATCAGTCTGACTACTCCATGTGGGATTTAAGTATGCACCACCATGTCATTATTCAATCATTTTTCATTATATATTAATTATTTAAATCGATGAAGATGTTGTTCTTCTTGACTGGAGTAGGGCCATTCCTTCATGGGAGCTAATCACATGGCATGATTTAATTATCTCAGTAGTGCTTCCTTGACAATCACTGGAGTTTGCTTCCATCTTATGAAAGTTAAGTATGCAGTACTATCCAATTATTAACTTATTTGATTGCGTAAGTAATGATGGTGTCATCCTTCATTTGGCTATTGTGGGATTGACACAGCAGGAGATCGGTACCAGAAGCAGTGCCCAGATAATGGGGGACAATACCTTGTACAGTGATTACTGATTACATAATAGTAGATTTTTAACAATCGAATGATTACACGATTTTAAAAAAACTGTACTGTTTCGCATCATCAGTTTCTGAGAGGTTGCAACAGAACTGACCCATGAAGGACACAGTGGCCATCGATTTTAAAAATGGAATAACTGAATAATCTCCTGATCAGGGAATCTCATCTAATGAACTCTGTCAGGCAGTTATGTTGACACACCACCAACAATAAATCACTCTAAATAACCATATTAGAAAGTGGGGTACCGTACTTAATAGAGAACAGTCAATTGAGGAATTCAAAATGACTGAAAAATCATAAGACACTGCTCAAAATCCTTAATAATCAGCCTAATGCAAATCTAAATAACCCTGAGAAACCATGGGATCAAGCTTCCCTAAAGGTAAGAGAATGAAGTGGAGTATATTTTATTTTCAATAAAGAGAAAGGGATTATGGCAGAGGCGATCAATTATATTGTTTCCATTCGAGAAATTAGAAAATTGAAGCATAGAAAACAGGTTTAAAATACTCATCATTGTACTTGAAGGCACAATGATGCTTTTGTTTTCATGCTTATGTAACTATAGGCATGTTGTAGCTTGAGATACTGGTAAATCTGTGAGAAACTGAGTGAGGCTGTAAGTTTAGTTTAGTGTGACTCAAGTGTGACAGACCATCTAACTATCTGATTATTTCATTATTCAAATCTGTCTTTTTCTACTCCAGGAAGAGTGGAGTCTGCATCCACCTTGTTGGTGTTAAATTCTATCTTGTGAATTCTTTCTTTCTTTGTTTCTTTCTTTCCACAAGAGGGAGCTTTACTGGTCTCTTCACGGAATGGAGGATTTTTGGTTTACATAACTTTATAAATATTTATGTTATCTTGGGTATTAACACAGACTGTCTATTTAAATACTTCAATTATTTAATTAGATGATCTGTGGCACCAGATTCCAGGTTTCATGGATGATATAATCATTGTCTAATATAGTTAAATAATCTAACAATGAGTTCATGTAACATCATCCACTTCCCTAAGGTGGCTCCAAACCAGGCTCTTGAATGATGCTGTCATGATTAATTTAAATATTTTAACTACAAAATTGATATTTAGATGGTCCATAATAATTGTTTCCCACATCGTGGAATCCACTGATCATGGATTACCTAATATCCTATTTTAATAATCAAATTACTAATCTTAAATTTATATTTGTAGATATAAGACCCCACAGCAAACATTTTACATCTTTCTCGACATATGATGACTTTTCTTTCAACCTCCATATCTTTTTACATTACCTTTAGTCTCTCTCGATTTTCTTAGACATCCCTAGTGTAGAAATGTCTCTCTTTTTCTCTTTTTTTCTTATCAGTAACCCTTACCCAGATATGCATGCCTGAATTTAAATCGTATTTATTTATTTAATTCCTGACTCTACCTTCTTACATTGGTGCTTTCCCCTGAGCCTCTCTTCACCCTGTGCTTACTTAATTGTTGGCTCCTTTTATGGATTTTGTGTGTTACACCAGATCTTCTTTTATGTTATCTTTCAGTATTATAATTTTATTATTATCTCTTTTCCACTCTTCTGGATCTTGCCTATCCTTTTTCCTGTTCTACCTTTTATTGCCCAGAGAAATGGAATCATACTCGTAACACCTGAATTTCCTTCTGATGTTCTCTGTTCTGCTTTGATGAGTTGCATTGACCTATAAATCTGCAGGCCACTTGACCTGTCTACTAGACCACTGTTATCTTATTTTGTCTTCTTTGTTTCAGACTGATTGTAACAAGTCTGCACATAGCCATCACTTCTAATTACCATATATTTTGTTATTTTTATTTTTTTTTAGTTGACACAAAAATCTTTACCAAAGTTGTTCTCCCCAAGACCCCTCATCCTCCTCTTCCCCACTCTCACCCTCACCCCTTTCCCTATGGTCACAGTCACTGCCACCTGAGGAGAGGAGGGCTGGGCGAGGGTCTGGTTCTGTCCTTAGCCCCTAGGGATTCAGAACTCCTCTCCTCTCTGACTGCCCACCAGGTGGCCCAATGCACCTAGACCATAAACAACACAGCTTGGATCCTGGATGAGCATGGCTTATGACTTCTGTACCAGGAGGAGCCTGGTGCTGTTTACACTGGTGTTCTGTATTATCAGCAGCTTGTAAGATTCTGGCCTGGGAGTATTTATTTTATTTTATTTTTTAATTTACTTATTTATTTTTTATTTCACATGTCGATCCCATTTCCCTCTCCCTCGCTCCCCACCCATTTACATGCTATTCTCCCTCACATGCACCACCCTCCGCTCCCAGCTCCCAACCCAATTCCACATGTATGACAATGTCATACAGGTGTAGTCATGTCATTTGAAGTAGGGACTAGGGCTTCTCTGCTGTTTCTAGGTTAAGGGAGTACCCTCCTTGGGGGATGTGTGTGCAATGACCTCTTGTGCATGAGGAACACATCCTGGTTCCACTGTTTGCAGTCCCTAGGTCTGCTCAGTCCTTCTGGCTGAGACCCATATTTAGAGAAGACTGAGTCAGTACCATGCTGGATTCCAAGCTATCAGTCTGGGTGCCTGTTATTTGCTCCTTGTTCAGGTCAGCTGTCTCTGTGTGTTTCTACAATCTGGTCTTGTTCTGTCCATTTGCATCTGGATTCTAGTTAAACTCAGTGTTTAGGTTTGGGTGTTTGCTTCTGTTTCCAACAGCACTATAGAAGAGTTCCATGATGGTGAATAAGTTAGTTGTTGATCTCACTATCCAGGAAGGGCATTTTTGGTAGCCTTTTCACAGTTGCGCAAATTGTTAGTTGGCAACAGTCTTGTAGGTCTCTAGACCTTTCTTTAGATTCACTTTTCTCTTTAAACCAATACTGGTTCCTTCTTTTATTCTCTCTCTCTTTCTGTCTCCCTCTCTCTCTTTCACTCACTCTCAGTCTCTCTATCTCTCTTCTGTCTTGTATTCCTACACTGACTCAATCTTCCTAGTCTCAATTTCTTTTCTCCCCTTCCCTTTCTCCTAGTTCTCTCTACATTCATTGACTTGTCCCATCAAATTTCTGTGAGTGACTTTATATGAATCTCTTAGAATACACCTTGTATCCTAGTTCCTCTGGTGGTGTAAATTATAGGCTGGTGATCCTTTGCTCTAGGTCTAAAATCCATACATGTGAGAATACATCCTATGTTCGTCTTTTTGTGACTGGGTTACCTCATTCAGGATGGTTGTTTCAAGAGCCATTCACTTGCCTGCGAATTTCAAGATTCCATTATTTTTTTCTGCAGAGTAGTATTCCATTGTGTAGATGTGCCACATCTTCTGTAGATTGCATTTTGTAAGATGGTCATTTTTACTTTTACTTTTGGTAAGATTGCCATTTTTACTATGTTTATCCTACCTATGCAAGAGCATGGGAGATCTTTCCATTTTCTGGTATCTTCTTTAATTTCTTTCTTTAGAGCCACAAAGTTCTTATTATTAGGTCTTTTACTTGTTTTGGTAAGCGTTATACCAAGATAGTTTATGTTGCTTGTGGACTTCTGGCTATTGTAAAGAGTGATGTTTCTCTGATTTCTTTCTCTGTAGGGCTACTGATTTTTTTTTGAGTTTATCTTGTATCCTGCTAGTTTGCTGAAGGTGTTTATCAGCTGTAGGAGCTCTCTGGTAGAGTTTATTGGGTCGCTTCTGTAAACAATCATATCATCTGCAAATAGAGACAGATTGACTACTTCCTTTCCAATTTGGATCCCCTTGATTTCCCTTTGTTGTCTTGTAGCATGAGCTAGAACTTCTAGTATGATATTGAAGAGATATGGAGAGAGAGGGCAGCCTTGTCTTGTTCCTGATTTTACAGGAATTGGCTTAAGTTTCTCTCCATTCAGTTTGATGTTTGCAGTTGGTTTGCTGTATATTGCTCTTATTATGTTTAGGTATGTTCCTCTTATCCCTGATCTCTCCAAGACCTTTACCAAAAAATGTCCAGGACCAGGTCAATTCAATGCAGAATTCTACCAGACATTCCAGGAGGAACTAATACCAATACTCCTCAAAGTGTTTCACAGGATAGAAACAGAAGGTTCATTGCCAAACACTTTTTATGAGGCCACAATAATTTTGGTACCCAAGCCTCACAAAGACACAACTAAGAAAGAAAACTACAGACAGATGAACATCGATGCAAATATACTCAATAAAATACTGGCAAACCGAATTCAAGAATACATCAGAGAAATCATCCACCATGACCAAGTAGGCTTCATCCCTGGAATGCATGGATGGTTTAACATATGAAAATCTATCAACGAGATCCACCATTTAAACCAACAGAAAAAGAAAAACCATATGATTATCTCCCTATATACAGGAAAGCCTTCGACAAAATTCAACACCCTTTCATGATAAAGGTCTTGGAGAGGTCAGGGATAACAGGAACATACCTAAACCTAATAAGAGCAATTGACTATAGTCTTAATTAATAAAATTGATTCATGTGGAGATCATCTGTTAGTAAGTTCATTAGACCCAAGAGAAATGATATATTAGATAGTATTGGGGAACAACTTACACGGATGATAATAAAGAACTGCGGAGATGTTCCATCTTAGAAGGATGCAGTCCCTGCTTTTCTGATTTGATCTGCAACATAGTAGAGAGAAGTGAGAGACAGAAATGAGGAAAGGGAGTGAGAAATAGATGGTGGGGGGAGTGAGAGAGTTACAGACAAATTGTGAACGAGAGAGGTCTACCCCAGGGTTCTCCACCTTCTGTTCATATACACAGAACCAAAGGCACTACGTAAGAAATAACTTCATGAGATGATCTGAGCAGAAAACCTGGATTTACAAGAATACCCCCCTGTAAATGGTGGGTCCACTAGAGGTTCTAAGTGGTTCTTATAGCACAAGTGACAGGACCAGGAAAGCAGAAGATACACAGCTGCTTGAGAGTGGGATTTGTAACATGGTAACCAAATAATCCCACCATTTGTATACACATAGAAGCCCACAGGGCTTCCACCTAAATTAACCTGAGACCCAGAGTGTGGGGGCATTGGTCTGAGTCCGGATTCTTTTTGCTGGCAAGGGACAATGTGGGGTGGAGTTTTCAGGTGTTGGTGGATTCATCAGGAGGTGTGCATAGAGATGTTTTCTCTTAGCTGCCAAGTTGGAGACCTTAGGCATCTGTTCCTTGAGTAGGTGGATAAGGAGGGTTGAGTGAAGCTTCAGCCATCACAGTGAGTTGCAGGTAGCACCATTCCATTCTGCAACCTCAGTGTACCTAATGCAAACTCTCATCTGAATTCACCCTCATTTCTGACTCTGCCCGTAAAAGCTACCATTAGAGTCTCTACTGGGATGTGGAGCAGATGCAAAGGCATCCAATTTTAGATACACCACCTGATTCCTTGTTTCGTATTTTCCAGGGCAACCCAGGACAGTTATGCTCTGATTAAGTATGGATTCATTATTTCAGTATTATTGAAGCATTGCATCAGAAACTCTGGGTTTCGGTTTTCCTTTCCAGTCACCAGGACTTTTAAGTTCACAGGGGTCTTTGCTCTTGTGCTCCTGCCCACACAGCAGAACTAATACAGTATTCTTGTTCCTCCCTGGATTCTTTGATCTCACATTTCACCCCAATCAAATAGTCCAGCCCTCCAGATATGAGAGAGGGTTTCCATTGTGTTGTACTTTCCAATTGATTTTCTCACTTCTTTCAATTAGTCACTCAATCTCTCCTGCTCTAAAAATCTTACACCTTTGGAGGTGCCTACCTGCCTCAATTCCTTTCCACCACTACTCTCTGGAATATACTCCCAGACACTTCTCTGAAGCTCTTTGTCTCTGTCCTCCATAATGTAGGAATGAGCTGCTGAGTCAGATGATTGGTTTCAGCTTTCATCTTTCTCACTGTTAGCACAAGGAGACCCAGAAGATGGAATGAGCTCCTGACACAGCAGTTGCCGCTGGCAGTTTAGGAATTAAGTTCATACCTACTTTGCAGCCACTGTGGTGTTTGACTTGGTGTCATTACTTCTTGGAAAAATCAATGGCTAGGTTGTTTACTAGATGCAACAGCTTGTTAGCCTCTAATCAACTTGTAATACTCAGGCATTATGGTAGCTTGAGAGTGCACTGAAGAATTTTCTCTGCAGAGCCCAGAGTTCCATGAATAGTAGTGTGCCCACAGGAACCAAGACCACTATAAAGTCAGATTTTGCCCACTTACACTCCCTCCTTCTCTCTTTCAGGCTCTTTGATCTCTTGCTGCTCTTTCTGCTCTCTCCCCTCTCATCTCTTTGTGCTCCTGTCTCCACATTCTCTCCTGTCACCTGTCTATGTGTCTGTTTCTCTTTATCTCTTTTTTGTTTGATTCCATCTCTTTCCCCTTACTAATAAAACTTCTCACTCAAGTTCTGGCTGCCTGGCATGTTTGTACCCCACCTTAGTTACCCTCTCCTTCCATGGAATCTGCAGTGGTCCTCCATGCAGGACCACCATTAAGTTTATCTTAATATTGAAGCAAGAGGACATTGTCATGAGATATCCACCCTAATGCTATCCAAAGATAACTGGGTAGACATCACTGAATTTACATAGTGGTGGTTCAGCTGTAATGTTGGGCAACATATTTCTCCATTATATCTGTCTGGGTTAAAAGTCAATTGTTAGTAGAAGGAGGATGTGGGGATTCAAGTCTTTGCCTGACTGATATCGAAAATGCTGACCTGAATTTTAAATTTTCTTTTACTTCTTTTGTTGATGCTATGGCTGGGCTGGAACTTCTGGGGATATAGTAGCCTACTTAACTGTCTCAGTCCCTGTTGTAGCTGGGATTGCTGGATCATGATTAGAGGTACTCCAGTTGTAAGGTGAACTTGTAGAACAGGATGACACTTGTCGTATGCATGTCATTGTTAGGGTTTCATTTTTTTCTTCAATGTTTTAGAGGATTTTCCTCTACGTGAGTGTGTATGTGTCATTCATATGCCTTTGTTTTTTAAAGATGTCCTTGCAGCTTTACTTTTTCAGTCACAAAATGCTCACCAATTTGAAATATTTTTATTTTTTCAAATTATGTAGGTTACTGTTTGCTAAATTCTAGTGATTAACTATAGGCATCAAAGATGATACGGTTATGATTTTTTTTTGCAATGTTTGTGCCTTTCTGTGGATGTTTTCCTTCCATACACAAGATTTCTTATAGTGAACACTCATCTTGCGTTCTCTATTAGCAAAAGAGTAACTTGCAGGCCTGACAATCCTCCCTCTACCTATTAAGTGCTGGGGGGGGGCAAGTGTGAATCACTTAGATTCTTACCCTCATTATGTTTTTGAATTTGTATTTGAAAGAGTCTTTCTATTTTGCTTAGCCCAGATTAAAAAATCTGGCTTTCTCACCATATTACCCATCTGAGTCCTGGATTCACAGGCAGTTTGAGCCTGTGAAAAATATGCTGGCTGACCAAGGTTATGTACAAGGAAGAGAATTGGGTAAATAACTCCAAGGTGAACCTCAGTCTGTTTTATTTAAATATTTAATTATGAAAAGAGCTGGTAAAAGCTCTAGGCTGGAAAATTTTCCCTAGGGCCTATAGCTGTGCAGCCTGTTCCTATTCTTAGTACCTGGAAATCTCATAACCCAGTATGGATTTTCCCCTATGTGAAGAGTTCTTACCTGTTCTACACCTTGGAGTTAAACCCAGTGGTATCACACCTAATGATATCTGGCAGATGGATGTTACTCATATTCCTTCCTTTGGCCAACTACAATTTGTATATGTGTCTGTGGATTTCCATTCTCATCTCATGTTTGCCTCTACTCATACTGGAGAAAGGGTTATGGATGTTAAGAGCCATTGTTTACAAACCGTTGCTTATATGGAAATGCCCAGACAATTAAAAACTGATAATGGACGTGCTTATACTAGTCAGTGTTTTAACTCTTTTTTTCAAAAAATAAATTAATCTCACATAAGATAGGCATCCCTTATAAGCCTCAGGGTCAGGCCGTGGTAGAGTGTGCACATCGCACAATTAAGGCCTATCTTCATAAAACAAAAAAAGGGGGGAGTTTACTGGGTCTCCTCATATTCACATTTCTCTGGTCCTTTATATTTTAAAATTTTTTAACAATTCTTGGTGCTGCTTGAGCTGCACCGGACTGGCATTGGCACCCTTGGTCATCTGACTATGGCTCAGTTATGTGGAAGATTGTCACTACAGGAAAATGGTCTGGCCCCAACCCAGTTCTAGTATGGGCCCGAGGGTCAGTTTGTGTCTTTCCACAAGACAAAGATAATTCTGTTTGGGTGCCTGAGTGGCTGATTCGCCATATGAGGAGGGAAGGTGATTGTAACAGCCAGAAAGAAGGTCCGATGTGTCTTCAAGAATCTACCCATCCTGATGCCTGCGGGTCTGAGTAGCTATATGTGGCCTTTTATCCTAACCACTAATTATAGTTTGAATCAAGAGGCTATAAATTTATACTTTTATCCAAAGGACAAGAATTTCACCTTCATCTCAGGCACTGTATTCCATTCTTATTGTTGTAAACAATGCTAATAATTTTGGAGAAAATTTCAATTGTTCTCAGCAGGTGTGCCGACTGTAACAGCTGTCTTGGGGACGAACCCAGGTGTGCAGCAGAGAGGAAATGAGATTCTGGGATCATGGCTGCCAGTGCTGCCTTCACCCCTGAAGCTACAGTTTCTACCATAGCCCTCTCCCAATCGGTAAATACTGCAAAGCACAGTGGATCAACTATCAGGTGATTTGACTTAAGCCTTAGCTACCCAAATCACACTTTATTATCTAGTACAAATTGGCATTTTTAAACTAAATTTACAAACTAATCTCCTATAGGAACACTTGAATTTTTGTGAGAAACTCATATGGCTTCTTCTTCTGTCTTTCACAATTATCTGTGTTAATTCCTCATTTTTCTCCAGAAATCCTGGAGTGATGAGTTTTTCATTTATACACATGCTTTACCCATGCAGATCATTAACATCTATGAAACATGAATTTCACTTGCCAGTGCAGAAGGCCTTTTACAAGGCCTTGTGAGCAGATCATCTGGGGTTTGTAGCCCTTACATTTGGTCTACTTTGCCACAGCACTAAACAGGCCCAGGCCAACTTTCTAATAAGACAGATGCAGTCTTTGGCTTGAGGTAAAATGCCTCTGCCCACATGAGGCTAACAAACTATTCACCAGGGACAGTAAGGCAGAGAGGGCAAATATCCAACCTAAGAAAGGAAGGATATGGGCCTGGGTGACCTCTCCAATGACAGGTAAATAATTATGCTGACATCTTCTTCCAAATAAGGCAGGTGTTAGTTTATATTAAAAGAAAGGGAGAACTGTAAGACCCAAAGCAACTTGAGAAAGCCTGAAGCTGTTGGAGGGTATTCATTGCACCATGGCTGTTGTTGGTACTCTTCCCTTTATGATAACAAACCTCGAGACAACACACTCCTTGACAACAGACAACTTGTGACAACACATACCTCATGACAATACATACCTCATGAAAACACACACCTCATAGTGAGGAGCTAAGCCGAAATTTCCTGTAATTTTCCACTGTGCTGTAAGTCAGTAATAAAGCCCATTCTCTTGCCCCTCAATAAATGGCATTCAGTATTTGGCATTCTGACATTGCATTGAAGGAATGACCCACTGTCTTGTCTTTATTTCTAACTCTAGGCCTTCGCCCGATTCATGTAAGAGATGGTAGGAAGGGAGCTACAAAAAAAAAAAATTCTTTTCATTTTCTTACCTTTAGGACAGCTTGATCACATGGTTTCTCATGGTTGTTTTGATTTGACTTTGGCTGTTGACTAAGGATTTTGAGCAATGTCTTATGTTTCTTTCAGTCATTTCTGATTACTCTATTGAAAATTCTCTATTAAGTCCTGTACCCCACTTTCTCATGTGGTTATTTAGAATTATTTAGAGTTGGTGGTGTGTCATGTTGTCAGCCCAACAGAGTTCATTAAATAAGATTCTCTGCTCATGAGTTTATAAAATTATTCCATTTGTAAAATTGGTGTTGCATGTGTCCCTCATGGGTCACTTCCGTTGCAAGATCTCAGAAACTGATGGTGAGAAACAATGTAGTTTTTTAAATCGGTTAAACATTCGATCCTTCAAACTCTATTATTATGAAATCAGAAATCAGTGGATATCCCAATGTCCCTTATTTGCTCGGCACTGGTTCTGGTATCAATCTCCTCCTGTGTCAATCGCACAGCAGCCAAACCCACAATGGATGACACCATCATTAAATACGTAATCAAAAAAGTATCTGATTGGATAATCCTTCATACTTAACTTCCAAAAGATGGAGCCAGAGTCCAGTGATTGTCAAGGAAGTAGTACTTTGATGATTAAATGAATAAAAATCATTTGATCATAGATTTGAGCAAAAATTGAATGAATAATGAGATAATTACTCAAATTCACCCCTAGAGAGCTAAAAAAATGATATCACCATTCGCTAAAATAAATACATAACTAAATAATGAAATCACCAAAAGGGACAATTACCACCAAAAAGGTGGATCCAGACTCCACTCTTCCTGGAGAGGAAAAAGGGAGATTTGAATAATGAAATAATGAGATAGTTAGATTGTCTGTCACACCTGAGTCACACAAGGTGGCACCAAACTTCAGGGTTCACAGATTATATGAGGAAACGATTTAATAATTACACATTTAAAGGTGTAAGTCGTTGAACTTTTTTGTCTCATCAATTCCTGGCAGGCATGCCGGACATGATAAAGTATGCTGTCTTCATTGATTTTTAAAATTCCATAAGTTAATAAAGAGATAATTGTACTATCTTCCCTGATGAACTCTGTTGGCCTGCATCATCACCAGCTCCTGAATCTCTGTTGTGGTGCGGCAGAACCTGAGATGATGGGCTCACACCTGGCACAGCAGCATCCCTAGTACTCTGGGTCATGCATAGGTCATCCAGAAACTGCTGTGTCCATGTCTACAACCTTCCTATCCTGGTCGCTGATAGAAATTTGCACCCTAAACAGAATCAATGATGTCATCGTAATCGATGATGACATTGTCTGCCATTTCAATGATTTAAATAATTAAATAAGTCAGTAATAGCTAACTGTCACAATAAAGAGGTGATGTAGCAGTTAAGTGGCAGGGGAGAATGGCCAGACTCCAGTCATGAAGGATGTCATCATTGTCAATTGAAATTAATCGTAAAATGTGATGATATGGTATATTAACTCCACAAGAGGGAATTTTACATGACTCTTCACGGAATAGAGGATTACTGGTTTACATGACTATACAAATATGTACATTATCTTGGGACTTAACACAAACGGTCAATTCAAATACTTTAATTATGTAATTAGATGATCTGTCACACTTGACCCCACAAGGTGGCACCAAATTCCAGGTGTCACAGATGATATCATCATTGGTTTATATAACTAAATAATCAAATAATGAGCTGATGTGACACCATCCACTTCCCTAAGGTGGCTCCAAACCAGACTTGTGAACAATGATGTCATCATTAATTTAAATAATTTAATTACATAATTAATATTTAGATGGTCTAAAGTACTTGATTCCCACATTGTGGAACAATAATCCACTGATCATGGATAATCTAATGTCCTATTTTAATAATTAAATAATAACATAATCAGAGGATGAAATGGTCTGCCATACTCGACACAAGTTTTCTCCAACTTGACTCCCACAAGTTTGTGTGAAACTCCCCAGTTCATGGCTTATTTACTCACAGAATTGAGTAGTAAAATGTGTATATGGTGAAATGTCATTGTGTATGCAGGGTTTTAGAACATATCACACGTTTGATGTTGGAAAGCTGACTCAAAAGAGATGAACTGCATTCCAATAATCCCTATGTCTACCCTAACACATGGATTATCACCAATCTGATGGAAGTTACCAAAGGAACACTCAACTTTTGATGAGTAATTATGAGTCTTATTATCGTTTAATCCATAGTTTTACTTCTTAGAAGAGAGAGCATCCATAAACAGAAGTCTTTGAACCGTTCATCCACAGACTATATTCTCTGATATTAGGTAATGTTGAATTGGGTAACCAGTAATAGCTCTAGGCCAACTTCCAGAGATTTGGTTATGACTTGGTTAGGGGAAACAAATGCTGCCATTAAAAGTTTTCGGAGATAGTTATCTTGGGGAGATTGTGATGTCCTATGATAACACTTTATCGAAGCTGCTCTCTGGTCCTTGGCCCATGATATCAGGATACAGAATGCAAGCAGGGTTGCCCGGCAACATTTATGATCCAACATTCTGTCACAATCTAGTGCACCTCCCACATGATAAAATTAGCATACCCACCCATCGACTAAACTTGCAGCCTCACTGATTTTCTCACAAAAACAAAAGAGGGATCTTTTTTTTTTTTTTTTTGAGTTGTACATATTTACCAGTCTCTCAAGCTACAACATCCCTATAATGATATAAGCATGAAAATGAAAGCATCATTATGCCATTGAAGCACAATGATGAGTATTTCAACCTATTTTCCATGCTTCAATTTTCTCATTTCCAGAATGCAAACAATACCATTAATCGCCTCTAACAGAATCCTTTCCTAAGTGTTGAAAATAAATTAAATTTCTCTTCATTTAGAGCATCTTGTTCTCATTGTTTCTCAGAGTTGTTTTATTTGCACTTGGCTGATGATTAAGGATGTTGAGTACTGTCTTATGGTCCTTTAAATCACTTTAGATTCCTCAATTGATAATTCTCTATTGAGTCCTTTTTCCCAATTTCTAATATGGTTATTTAGAGTTATTTGAAGTTGGAGGTGTGTCATGTTATCAGCCCAACAGAGTTCATTAGATAAGATTCTTTGATCATGAGATTATTGAATTATTCAGATTTTAAAATCGGTGTTGACTGTGTCCTTCATAGGTCAGCTCTATCGCAACCTCCCAGAAACTGATGAAGCGAAATAATACAATTTTTTTCAATCGATAATCATTCGATCTTTGAAAATCTATTATTACATAGTCAGTAATCACTGCATAACCCAGTGTCCCTCATTCTCTGGGCACTGCTTCTAGTACCAGTCTCCTGCTGTGTCAATCACACAGGGGGCCAAACCCATAATGACACACGATTAATTCCCAGGGAGGAATAACCAGACTTCTGTCATGAACGACAACATCTTCATCGATTTAAATAAATAGTATGTAATGAAATATCATTGAATAATAATATGGTGCTGCACAATTAAATCCGACATGGAGAAGTCAACCCTTCTCTTCATGGAATAATGATGTATTTAAAAACTTAAATTGATAATTAATAAGCTGGTGCTTAATATTAACTCTACAAGTTGGCACGAAACTTGTAAAACTATGGTTGATGTAATGATTTGTTTCAATAGCTAAATAATCAAATAATGAGATGATGTTACATCATCAACTCCCAACATCTGACTCCAAAAGGGACCTATGGTCCATAACATCACCTTTATTTTAAATACATTAATGAAATGATGATTTTTTTTTAATTTCTCAGTATTACAGTTAAATAAGTATGTGTAGTATTAGATGATGGGATGGTCTGGCATGGTTGACTCCCATAACGAAGCTCAAAACTCGGCGATCATTGAATGAATAACAACAGATTTTCATAAATATATGAATAAATAATCAACAAGTGGATGGTGTTTTACATGTGACTCCTATGATATTGCTCATGACTGAAGAGTTCATTGAGTATTTAATCACAGATTTGAACAAAAAAATGAATGAATAATGAGATAATATCTCATACTACACCCCAAGAGGGATAACAAAATGATATCACCATTGATATAAATAAATAAATAATGAAATCACCGGAGACAATAGACCAGCATCTTCAACAAATGATGCTGGCACAATTGGATGAGGGTGTGTAGAAGACTGCAGATAGACCCATGTGTGTTGCCATGCACAAAACTCAAGTTTAAATGGATAATAGTCCTCAACATCAATCCAGCCACCTTGAACCTCTTAGAAGAAAAAGTAGGAGGTACCATTGAACAAATAGATTATTTTCCAGAGATAGATACATGTTATGTTAGAAATATTTGTCTTTATGGATCTCGTTTGTGGGTGAAGTGACTTCTCCCTGGGAAGTCATATTAATGCTAGAACAGATGCAATTTCATCATGTTAGAAGAATGTTCATGAGACAATCTCATATGTTGATGTAAGTGGAATTGGTTGCATGCTCTTGCTCTCTAAAGCAATGGCCTTGCTGTCTTCTATACTATACCTTCAAAATTCTTAAATTAGTGCAACACCTAAGAGATTTAAATTTTCCATTAGAGTCAAGTAGCCAACTATCCAGTGTAGTCACAGGAAAAGCATTTGCATGTGGAGCATTGCTTCTGCCTTCAGACCAGAATAAGGAAAATTGTTTACACTGCAGTGATGGGATATGTCATCCTATATATGTTTCTCATACTGGTTAATAAATAAAGCACTATTGGCCAATAGGAAAGGAAGATAGGAGGGACTAGGAGACAAGGAGGAAATAGGAAGTAGGGAGAAGGAGTCAGCATGGAAAGACCAGAAGCCTACCTCACTCCCCGTTAAGACCACGTGGAAATACATAGAAATGGGTTAATAATTAAGACATAGCTAGCCAATAAGAAACTAGCACCTGGCCAATAGCTTTGTATCAAATACAGAGTCTCTGTGTGTTATTTGGGGCTGGCATGGCGGTGGGACAAGACCAGGCAGCGGGCGCAAAAACCGTACTCGTTACAATGCAGGAGGATTCAGGGTAAGCAACCAGGTGCTGGAGTCACCACTATGAAAAAAGTACATGACTGTGGTAGGGGGAGTGATTTTGTAATTTCCCAGCATGTTTTAATCTGTCGTGTCTTTGAACACAGACCAGCATATGTAGGTGTACAGTTTGTGAAGGTTGAGATGAAAGGCAGGATCGTTCTGTGGCTAGCGTTGCCAAAGCAGTAACTAACCACATTGACTAAGTCAATAGTTAGCCACAAAGCTAGGTTACTAGTTAGCCACAGTCACAATGTCTCTAGTTAGTCACACACAATATATCACTACTTACTCACCCATACTAAGTCATTAGTCAGCCACACATCTAATTCACTAGCTAGCCACAAACACCAAGAAATTAGTCAGCCAGACACACAGAGCTAGTAGTTAGCCATTCACCTATGTATTTCTATGTATTTAGTCAGCTACACACCTAAGTCACTAGTTATCCACACATACTAAATCAGTAGTTAGACACACACACTATGTCATTAGTTAGACACATACAAAGTCTGAAGACAAACAGCTCACACTAAGGTGGTCCCGGGACTTGGGAATCAGGCCTTTAATACCAGCAGTATGGATTTCAAGATAGGATTGACACGGCTGGACAGAGAGAAGAAGATAAGTTAGAGGAGACAGAAGAGCATGCAGTGAGATGATGTTGTTTGAGCAATTAGTCTGAGGGATCGAAGAGATAGCAGTCAATCTGAGGAGGCAGTGTGAGGACAGGAGCACATGTCTTGTGTGAGAATAGGTATAGAAAAGAACTCTATTAGCCAGATGCTCTGAATCTGTGACACTTCAGTTTTCACCTTCCCCTCCCTGTTAGATTACTGTGAGTTTTTATTATTAAGATCTATTAGAACTTGTGCTGGAAGTGATGTTCTCTCTGTGGAGGTGTGATATTTCAAAGTCAATAGAGGTAAAATTTTTAAATTATTAAAATATGTTAACTTTGTTTTTTGAAAATTGCATTGGTATATTTTTAATGTTTTTAATTTTTAAAAATTTTTTTACTCTTATCAAACAAGTTCCCTCCAACTTACACCCACCCACCTTCTTCCCCTCCCAACTTCCCGGGCCCCCAGCCACTCTCCCCTCCCATGCAATCGACACTATACACATAGGTGGATGCCTTGCAGGAGGGATGTACTGTAGAAGTACTGGGAAGAGAATCGTACACTTCATTACACTCAGGTTCTTGCCTTGTCAGTGAGAAGGAAAATAGACCAGAAAATGAATGAACTCCCAAGATCTCTGATTATTGTGGGATCTTATAAATGGAGAGGGATTTTTGCAATGATTGAGTTCATGTCCCACTTGGATACAGCTGGAGTCACAGTGCAGAATGATAGAGGCAGGATGGAAGCTGAGATTTCCTCCTTCAACAGTAGTTGAGGTAAGCAATGTGGAATTACGTAATCATTCCTAGAGAATCCATAATTGTGGATTGTATACATCCATACATCCATAATTATGGGCTGTATCTTGAAATCCACAGATGAGGGCTATCAAGATTCTGGATAAAGGAGAGACCTTATCATGTATACAAATTGTGATAATTATAGTATTCAGCAAAAACCGGTCTGGGTGTACTCTTGTGGACTATGTAACAGGACTGTTATGTTTTGTGGGTTTGGATGTACAATCTGAGAGAAATACTTGGTGTGCTCTAATTGAAACCCCTAGTCTCTGGAGCACAAGGCCATGAAGCTATTTTCAGCTTTTCAAAATATTTTTTTTTATTTTAGATCATAACTACATCATATCCACTTACACTTTTCTGCCCACAAGCCCTACTATGATTACTCAGTGTTCTCTAATTCATAGCCTGCTTTTCTTAAACAGGAGTTTCACATTAAACACTGAGTATTGGAAGGTGGCATACATTTGGCTGCAGTATTTCCTAGCTCTGATGTCAAAGGTTACTGACCAGGAACAATGAGTATGTAACAATATGTGCACAGAAAGGACACTGTGATTTTCATAATGAGCAGCTTGACTTCCAGGATAGTAGAAGAATGTATACGAAAACACAAACTTTCTGGAATAGGCCACTATCTGCAGGGTGGGTTGTGCAGAGTTACAAGGACTATACAATCTGAGTCATGGATTTCTGATTCCCTGGTCGTGGGCTGCAAAATTTTAGGTCCAACTGAGTAGTCCCAGGCAATGCTGAACTCTGAGAAGGCTTGTTTCCATGATTCTCTTTTCCTTCTGCTCTATCGAGTTATAAGGAAGAACAAAGGTTACACCATTCTGAATGTACGGTTTTCAAAGCAGGTCTGCTCAGATGTCATTTCTGCAAAATTTGTGTGGACCATGAGACAGACTAGGGTTCTTTTGGTCCATGTGGTGAACTGGGCAGTTACCCTTGTCCTCTGAGCCTTCCTCTCAATGTGTTTCTTGGTTTGGGGGAGACTCTGCAGCCCTGGCATCGGGGGTGTGTTGCTTATGATATAACTGTCCAGTGTGCACATGCATGCAATGCTGTTGGTGTGCAGTGGGGGGCTGATGCTGGATAACTGAAGGTCTGAATACTTGAAGTTCTGAATATCCCATTCCACTTTCAGGTTTGCCTTATAAATATTTTAGAAAGTAGTAAAAAGTGGTGATGCAGATGTCTCTTAGCAATACAAGATTATAATGTTTTTAACTCTCTGCTAACAAGAGTTACAATACTGTACTGAGTGAAGTTTAATTCCAGTATACAAAATGAGTCTATGTTCTGCAGAGATTTCTTAGGTGTGTATGGTTTGGGACAGGGAGTTAGGTCAGGGTCTTCATCTTGGGCTTAAATCTCTTGGCAGGAAGCAGATTTTAAATTATTCTCCCATGTTGTTTGTGGAATGGGCATCAGTGGGGCTTAGTTTACCTGAATAAATGAAGGGGCATAAAGGTCTGCAGAGCCATAGCAGAAGATCAGCTCCTTTTGCATAGAGAGCTCTAGAGCAGGGACATCCTGTATTTGGAATAGATATCCATAGCTGCAGGGTCAAAAGTGTTGAAGGGACCCTTTGAATAGATTTAATTGGAGTGTTGAAGTCTGTGTTTGTTTACTCTCTTTACAATTGGATTCATAGGTATTTGGACAACATTGGTCAAGATCACACTTTTCATGGCTAAATTTCTTTTGTACTTTATATTAATAGTTGATATATTTTGACCTTTGCTCTTGGGTTATTCTCTCTATCTTTTTTTATTCTTTTACAAAGAATATACATATTTTGATTGTTGTTACTTTGTGGTAAGTATAAAAGTCATATTATATCAGTTTGTGTATCTTGTTTTCATAATTCCATTGAGCATTCTGGGTATTTCCAAAATAAAATGTTAATGTGCCTTTGTAGTCTCCATTTTGTTATTAATTGTAGTTCATTGTCATTGGATTGTATTCATTTCATGTTACAAACTTACCATGTATAAAATCTTAAATTCTGATACTTCATGTTCCTAAAGACCATTATTTAGTTCTTTATTTATTTTAGTTTTATTGTTAATCCATGAAAGAGTTTTGGCTCATCAGATAAAACATGTTGTGTATCTTAGCAAGAGACTCAGCACATCTTTTGTGGGATGACCAGAGTTCAGATACTGACATTCAACTGCACATAATTATCTACATTCCATAACCTTTATACTTGCACAAGCCATTTTCTCTCAAACTCATACATAAAAATATAGCAATAAACTTGATAAAATGTTAAAGATTAGTACCATGAATATTATTGCCATAAATTCTAATCTTATACACTATAGTTTAGTTTTGACACACTGCACTGGAAATTGTAAAGCTACTTCAAGTTGTTCTTAATAATCAAAACCTGGATTCAGATATGCGATTAATGATGAAAGATCAGAGAAGAAGTGCATCCAAGCCTTAGATCTCACTTCTACTGAATCCTCAGACCAAAGGGGCAGGCTATTTTTACTCTAGGATTTTTCCCTCAGAAAACAATGAGCTTTTGACTTCTTCCCCCTTATATTTCTCTTTCCTCCAACCATAACTACCTCCCAAGTTCAGGGATAAAGGAATGAGGCACCACTTGTCTCTCTTTCTTTTTTAGACTGAATCAATCTGGTGTACCCTGGGGCAGCCATGAAATCCACCTTATTATGTCTCCCAAGTGCTGGGATTAAAGGTGTGCTCCACCATGACTTGTCATCTATGCCTAATTACTGCATAGCTCCACACTCTATTCTTAAAGCAAGTTTGTTTTTGTTTAGAAGTGTTTATGGTTGAAGAAGAGAATCATTTCAGTCTACATCCTGTAATAATGGGTGTAAGCTCTGCAAATTGCGTGGAGTGAGAAAGAGAGTTTGTACTTGTGCACAGCAGGAAGAGAGCTAGGTCATCTATTGGTGACGTTGGTAAGTGACATTGAAATCTGTGTCTGACTAGTCTGTGGTGGCTTTTGCCTTAGATTGCAGCAATCAGGAAGAAGATGCAAGTGGATCTCTATGAGTTTGAAGACAGCGTGGTCGACAGAGTAAGTTCCAGGACAGCAGGGCCACAAAGGGAAACTCTGTTTCGAAGATCAAAATAAATAAATAAATAAATAAACAAACAAACAAATAAATCAATAAAAAACCAACAGACAGTTAATGAAAAAAATCTTAATATCAATTATGGTTAAAATATTCAAATTAATCATGACAGCATCATTCATGAGCCTGGTTTGGAGCCACCTTAGGGAAGTGGATGATGTTACATGAACTCATTATTTGATTATTTTATTATATAAATCAATGATTATATCGTCCATGAGACCTGGAATCTGGTGCCACAGATCATCTAATTACATAATTAATGAATTTAAATTGACAATCTGTGTTAATCCCCAAGATAATGTAAATATTTGTATAGTTATGTAAACAACAATCCTCCATTCCATGAAGAGACCTGTAAAGCTCCCTCTTGTGGAAATAATGTGCAATATCTTAACATTGTATGATTCATTGACTCAATTGATGATGATGACATCCTTTATGACTGGAGTCTGGCCATGCTTCCCTGCCAGTAGAATGCTACATCCCCCATTTATTGTGACAGTTAGCTATTAGTGAATTTTTAATTTTTTAAATTATGTAAACGACAGACTGTGCAATCACCGATTACGGTTAGGGTGCAAAAATCTGTCAGGGACAAGGTTAGGAAAGTTGTAGACATGGGCAGAGCATTTTCTGAATGATCTATGCATCTTCCAGAGTACGAGGGATGCTGGATGATTGAGACCAGAAGGCTGCACGGTGACCTCTGAGAAGTACAAGGAATTCACCAAGGCCGGCAAGGTGGTCTGGCTGTTGATTACCTGTTCATCCTCGGACATCTTCCCATCGGTTGTGATCTACCTTGAGAAGAAGGAGTGGCACTAGGAGGTCAGCACCATCACCGAGACCTGGCAAAAGGATGACGACTCAGAACACGGAAGAACATCTTTCTCTCAGCTTTGCTATTGATGCCCCTGCTGCAGGCATCTTTTCAGCTGTTATCAACATTGTGGCTACTACTGCTACGCCAGGATTGGGCCCACTATCTCACGTCCTACAGCAACACAACAGACATTCAGGCGCTTGTGATGAGGTCAGGCCAACAGAATTCATCAGGCAAGACAGTATGGTTATCTGATGAATAACTGATGGCATGTTACAAATGCGTGATGACAGCATACAATTTCATACCTGGCAAGTCTGCCCAGGAATTGATGATACAAAAAAAATGTCAATGGCTTACATATTTAAAGATGTAATTATTAAATTCTTTCATTATATAATCTGTGATCCCTGAAGTTTGGCGCCACCTATGTGTGACTCAAGTGTGACAGACCATCTAACTATCTGATTATTTCATTATTCAAATCTGTCTTTTTCTACTCCAGGGAGAGTGGGGTCTGGATCCACCTTGTTGGTGTTAAATTGTATCTTGTGAATTCTTTCTTTCTTTCTTTATTTCATTCTTTCTTTCTTCCTTTCTTTATTTAAATCAATGTTGATATCATTTTGTTTTTCTCTCTAGGGGTGAATTAAGAGAAATTATCTGTTTATTCATTCATTTTTTTTGTTCAAATCTATGGTTAAGAACTCAATGTCTCTTCAGTATTGAGCAATCATTTAGGATTCATACATAAAACATCATCCACTTGTTTAATGTATATACATTTAATTATAAAAATCTGTCATTATGTATTCAGTGATCATTGGAGTTTTGACCCTTCTTAGGGGAGACCATTATATCAGATGATCACATCATCTAATACTATACTTACTTCTTTAACTGTTATTCTAGGAAATTAAGTAATAATTCATCATTTAATTTATGCATGTATAATACAGATAATATTATAGTCCATGAGTCCCTTTTGGAGTCAGAATTTGGGAGTTGATGATGTAATATCACCTCATTACTTCATCATTTAACTATGAAAATAGATCTTTACATCAGCGATAGGTTTAGGACTTTGGTGCCATCTCGTCAATGTTAATATAAAAGGCCCACTAATTAATTTTCAATTTAATATTTTAAAAACATCATTATTCCAGGAAGAAATCAGTCTGACAACTCCATGTGCGATTTAAGTATGCACTGCCATGTCATTATTCAATCACTTTTCATTATATATTAATTATTTAAATCGATGCAGATGTTGTTCTTCTTGACTGGAGTAGGGCCATTCATCCATGGGAGTTAATCAAGTGGCATTATTTAATTATCTAAGTACTACTTCCTTGACAATCACTGGTGTTTGGTTCCATCTTCTGAAAGTTAAGTATGGAGGACAATCCAATTATTAACATATTTGATTGTGTAAGTAATGATGGTTTCATCCGTAAATTCGCTGCAGTGGGATTGACACAGCAGGAGATCGGTACCAGAAGCAGTGGCCAGAGAATGGGGGACACAGCATTATACAGTGATTACTGATTAAGCAATAGTAGATTTTTAACAATCGAATGATTACACGATTTAAAAAAAAAAAAACTGTACTGTTTCGCATCATCAGTTTCTGAGAGGTTGCAACAGAACAGACCCATGAAGGACACAGTGACCACCGATTTTAAAAATGGAATAACTGAATAATCTCCTGATCAGGGAATCTCATCCAATGAACTCTGTTGGGCTGCTAACATGACATACCACAAACAATAAATAACTCTAAATAACCATATTAGAAAGCGGGGTACAGGACTTAATAGAGAACAGTCAATTGAGGAATCCAAAATGACTGAAAGAAACAGAAGACACTGCTCAAAATCCTAAATCATCAGCCTAATGCAAATCTAAACAACTCTGAGAAACCATGGGATCAAGCTCCTCTAAAGGTAAGAGGATGCAGAGGAGTTAACTTCATTTTCAATAAAGGGAAAAGGATTATGGTACAGGCGATTAATTGTATTGTTTCCGTTCTAGAAATTAGAAATCTGAAGCATAGAAAACAGGTTTAAAATACTCATCATTATACTTGAATGGCACAATGATGCTTTCGTTTTCATGCTTATGTCACTATAGGCAAGTTGTAGCTTGAGAGACTGGTAAATATGTAGAACTCAAAAGAAAGAGCCCTGCTTTGTTTTTGGTGAGAAACTCAGTGAGGCTGTAAGGTTAGCTCATCGGTGGGTATACTCCTTTAAGCATGTGGGAGGGGCACTAGAATGTGAGAGAATGTTGGTTCATAAATGTTGCCTGGCAACCCTGTTGCATTCTGTATCCTGGTATCATGGGCCAAGGACTAGTGAGCAACTTCGGGAAAGTGTTATCATGGGACATTACAGTCTCCCAAGGTAACTATCTCCTAAAACTTTTAATGACAACATTTGACACGCCTAAACAAGTCATAGCCACACCTCTGGAGGTGTGCCTACAGCTTTTACTGGTTACCAAATTCAAGATTACCTAATCATCAGAGAACGTAGTCTGTGGAGAAACAGTTCAGAGTCTTCTGTTTATGAATACTCTCTCTCCTAAGAAGTGAAACTATGGAACAAAAGATAATAAGACTCACAATTATTCATCAAAAGGTGAGTTTGCCATTGTTGACTTCCTTCAGGAAGGTGATAATCCATTTGTTAGAGTAGACTTTGTGATTATTGGATTTAAGTCCATCTCTTTTGAGGCAGCCGCCCAACATTAAATATGTGATATATTCTAAAAACCCTGCATGCACAATGACAGTTCAGCATTTAAACATGTTACTACTCTGCTCTGCGATTAAATAAGGGATGAACCTGGGAGTTTCCCACAATCATGCGGGAGTCAACTGTGAGTCAATTGTGTGGAGTATGGAAGACCATTTCATCCTCTGATTATGTTGTTATTTGATTATTAAAATAGGACATTAGATAACCATGGTCAGTGGATTGTGGTGACACGATGTGGGAGGCAATTATTATAGACCATCTTAATATCAATTAAGTAGTTAAAATATTTAAATTAATCACGACAGCATCATTCATGAGCCTGGTTTGGAGCCACCTTAAGGAAGTGGAAAGATGTTACATGAACTCATTATTTGATTATTTAATTATATAAAGCAATGATTAAACCGTCCATGACGCCTGGAATCTGGTGCCAGAGATCATCTAATTACATAGTTAATGTGTTGAAATTGACAATCTGTGTTAATCCCCAAGATAATGTAAAGATATGTGTAGTTATGTAAACCACAATCCTCCATTCCTTGAAAAGGCCTGTAAAGCTCCCTCTTGTGGAGTTAATGTGCAATATCATCACATTTTATGATTCATTGACTCAATTGATAATGATGACATCCTTCATGAGTGGCATCTGGCCATGCTTCCCTGCCAGTAAAATGCTACATCCCCTATTTATTGTGACAGTTAGCTATTACTGACTTATTTAATTCGTTAAATTATGTAAACGACAGTCTGTGCAATCACCGATTAAGTGTAGGGTGCAAAAATCTGTCAGGGACAAGGTTAGGAAAGTTGTAGACATGGGCAGAGCATTTTCTGAATGATCTATGCATCTTCCAGAGTAAGAGGGATGCTGGCGGATTGAGTCCTGAATGTTGCACGGTGCCCTCTGAGAAGTACAAGGAATTCACCAAGGCCGTCAAGGTGGTCTGGCTGTTGATTACCTGTTCATCCTCCACATCTTCACATCGGTTGTGATCTACCATGAGAAGAAGGAGTGGCACTAGGAGGTCAGCACCATCACCGAGACCTGGCAAAAGGATGACGACTCAGAACACGGAAGAACATCTCTCTCTCAGCCATGCCATTGATGCCCCTGCTGCAGCCATCTTTTCAGCTGTTTTCAACATTGTGGCTACTACTGCTACGTCAGGATTGGGCCCACTGTCTCACGTCCTGCCACAATACAACAGACATTCAGGCGCTTGTGATGAGGTCAGGCCAACAGAATTCATCAGGCAAGACAGTAAGTATGGTTATCTGACTGATGGCATGTTACAAATGCGTGCTGACAGCATACATTTTCATACCTGGCAAGTCTGCTCAGGAATTGATGATACAAAAAAATGTCAATAGCTTACATATTTAAATATGTAATTATTAAGTTCTTTCATTATATAATCTGTGATCCCTGAAGTTTGGCGCCACCTTTGTGTGACTCAAGTGTGACAGACCATCTAACTATCTGATTATTTCATTATTCAAATCTGTCTTTTTCTACTCCAGGGAGAGTGAGGTCTGGATCCACCTTGTTGGTGTTAAATTGTATCCTGTGAATTCTTTCTTCCTTTCTTCCCCTATTTAAATCAATGTTGATATCATTTTGTTTTTCTCTCTAGGGGTGAATTAAGAGAAATTATCTGTTTATTCATTCATTTTCTTCGTTCAAATCTACGATTAAGAACTCAATGTCTCTTCAGTATTGAGCAATCATTTAGGATTCATACATAAAACATCATCCACTTGTTTAATGTATATACATTTAATTATAAAAATCTGTCATTATGTATTCAGTGATCATTGGAGTTTTGACCCTTCTTAGGGAGACCATTATATCAGATGATCACATCATCTAATACTATACTTACTTCTTTAACTGTTAATCTAGGAAATTAAATAATATTTCATCATTTAATTTACGCATGTATAATACAGATAATATTATAGTCCATGAGTCCCTTTTGGAGTCAGAATTTGGGAGTTGATGATGTAATATCACCTCATTACTTCATCATTTAACTATGAAAATAGGTCTTTACATCAGCGATAGGTTTAGGACTTTGGTGCCATCTCGTCAATGTTAATATAAAAGGCCCACTAATTAATTTTCAATTTAATATTTTAAAAACATCATTATTCCAGGAAGAAATCAGTCTGACAACTCCATGTGCGATTTAAGTATGCACTGCCATGTCATTATTCAATCACTTTTCATTATATATTAATTATTTAAATCGATGCAGATGTTGTTCTTCTTGACTGGAGTAGGGCCATTCATCCATGGGAGTTAATCAAGTGGCATTATTTAATTATCTAAGTACTACTTCCTTGACAATCACTGGTGTTTGGATCCATCTTCTGAAAGTTAAGTATGGAGGACAATCCAATTATTAACATATTTGATTGTGTAAGTAATGATGGTTTCATCCGTAAATTCGCTGCAGTGGGATTGACACAGCAGGAGATCGGTACCAGAAGCAGTGGCCAGAGAATGGGGGACACAGCATTATACAGTGATTACTGATTAAGCAATAGTAGATTTTTAACAATCGAATGATTACACGATTTAAAAAAAAAAAAAAACTGTACTGTTTCGCATCATCAGTTTCTGAGAGGTTGCAACAGAACAGACCCATGAAGGACACAGTGACCACCGATTTTAAAAATGGAATAACTGAATAATCTCCTGATCAGGGAATCTCATCCAATGAACTCTGTTGGGCTGCTAACATGACATACCACAAACAATAAATAACTCTAAATAACCATATTAGAAAGCGGGGTACAGGACTTAATAGAGAACAGTCAATTGAGGAATCCAAAATGACTGAAAGAAACAGAAGACACTGCTCAAAATCCTAAATCATCAGCCTAATGCAAATCTAAACAACTCTGAGAAACCATGGGATCAAGCTCCTCTAAAGGTAAGAGGATGCAGAGGGAGTTAACTTCATTTTCAATAAAGGGAAAAGGATTATGGTACAGGCGATTAATTGTATTGTTTCCGTTCTAGAAATTAGAAATCTGAAGCATAGAAAACAGGTTTAAAATAATCATCATTATACTTGAATGGCACAATGATGCTTTCGTTTTCATGCTTATGTCACTATAGGCAAGTTGTAGCTTGAGAGAGTGGTAAATATGTAGAACTCTAAAGAAAGAGCCCTGCTTTGTTTTTGGTGAGAAACTCAGTGAGGCTGTAAGGTTAGCTCATCGGTGGGTATACTCCTTTAAGCATGTGGGAGGGGCACTAGAATGTGAGAGAATGTTGGTTCATAAATGTTGCCTGGCAACCCTGTTGCATTCTGTATCCTGGTATCATGGGCCAAGGACTAGTGAGCAACTTCGGGAAAGTGTTATCATGGGACATTACAGTCTCCCAAGGTAACTATCTCCTAAAACTTTTAATGGCAACATTTGACACGCCTAAACAAGTCATAGCCACACCTCTGGAGGTGTGCCTACAGCTTTTACTGGTTACCAAATTCAAGATTACCTAATCATCAGAGAACGTAGTCTGTGGAGAAACAGTTCAGAGTCTTCTGTTTATGAATACTCTCTCTCCTAAGAAGTGAAACTATGGAACAAAAGATAATAAGACTCACAATTATTCATCAAAAGGTGAGTTTGCCATTGTTGACTTCCTTCAGGAAGGTGATAATCCATTTGTTAGAGTAGACTTTGTGATTATTGGATTTAAGTCCATCTCTTTTGAGGCAGCCGCCCAACATTAAATATGTGATATATTCTAAAAACCCTGCATGCACAATGACAGTTCAGCATTTAAACATGTTACTACTCTGCTCTGCGATTAAATAAGGGATGAACCTGGGAGTTTCCCACAATCATGCGGGAGTCAACTGTGAGTCAATTGTGTGGAGTATGGAAGACCATTTCATCCTCTGATTATGTTGTTATTTGATTATTAAAATAGGACATTAGATAACCATGGTCAGTGGATTGTGGTGACACGATGTGGGAGGCAATTATTATAGACCATCTTAATATCAATTAAGTAGTTAAAATATTTAAATTAATCACGACAGCATCATTCATGAGCCTGGTTTGGAGCCACCTTAAGGAAGTGGAAAGATGTTACATGAACTCATTATTTGATTATTTAATTATATAAAGCAATGATTAAACCGTCCATGACGCCTGGAATCTGGTGCCAGAGATCATCTAATTACATAGTTAATGTGTTGAAATTGACAATCTGTGTTAATCCCCAAGATAATGTAAAGATATGTGTAGTTATGTAAACCACAATCCTCCATTCCTTGAAAAGGCCTGTAAAGCTCCCTCTTGTGGAGTTAATGTGCAATATCATCACATTTTATGATTCATTGACTCAATTGATAATGATGACATCCTTCATGAGTGGCATCTGGCCATGCTTCCCTGCCAGTAAAATGCTACATCCCCTATTTATTGTGACAGTTAGCTATTACTGACTTATTTAATTCGTTAAATTATGTAAACGACAGTCTGTGCAATCACCGATTAAGTGTAGGGTGCAAAAATCTGTCAGGGACAAGGTTAGGAAAGTTGTAGACATGGGCAGAGCATTTTCTGAATGATCTATGCATCTTCCAGAGTAAGAGGGATGCTGGCGGATTGAGTCCTGAATGTTGCACGGTGCCCTCTGAGAAGTACAAGGAATTCACCAAGGCCGTCAAGGTGGTCTGGCTGTTGATTACCTGTTCATCCTCCACATCTTCACATCGGTTGTGATCTACCATGAGAAGAAGGAGTGGCACTAGGAGGTCAGCACCATCACCGAGACCTGGCAAAAGGATGACGACTCAGAACACGGAAGAACATCTCTCTCTCAGCTATGATGGAGATGCCCCAGCTACAGCCAACTTTTCAGCTGTTTTCAACATTGTGGCTACTACTGCTACGTCAGGATTGGGCCCACTGTCTCACGTCCTGCCACAATACAACAGACATTCAGGCGCTTGTGATGAGGTCAGGCCAACAGAATTCATCAGGCAAGACAGTAAGTATGGTTATCTGACTGATGGCATGTTACAAATGCGTGCTGACAGCATACATTTTCATACCTGGCAAGTCTGCTCAGGAATTGATGATACAAAAAAATGTCAATAGCTTACATATTTAAATATGTAATTATTAAGTTCTTTCATTATATAATCTGTGATCCCTGAAGTTTGGCGCCACCTTTGTGTGACTCAAGTGTGACAGACCATCTAACTATCTGATTATTTCATTATTCAAATCTGTCTTTTTCTACTCCAGGGAGAGTGAGGTCTGGATCCACCTTGTTGGTGTTAAATTGTATCTTGTGAATTCTTTCTTTCTTCCTTTCTTTCTTCCTTTCTTTATTTAAATCAATGTTGATATCATTTTGTTTTTCTCTCTAGGGGTGAATTAAGAGAAATTATCTGTTTATTCATTCATTTTCTTCGTTCAAATCTACGATTAAGAACTCAATGTCTCTTCAGTATTGAGCAATCATTTAGGATTCATACATAAAACATCATCCACTTGTTTAATGTATATACATTTAATTATAAAAATCTGTCATTATGTATTCAGTGATCATTGGAGTTTTGACCCTTCTTAGGGGAGACCATTATATCAGATGATCACATCATCTAATACTATACTTACTTCTTTAACTGTTAATCTAGGAAATTAAATAATATTTCATCATTTAATTTACGCATGTATAATACAGATAATATTATAGTCCATGAGTCCCTTTTGGAGTCAGAATTTGGGAGTTGATGATGTAATATCACCTCATTACTTCATCATTTAACTATGAAAATAGGTCTTTACATCAGCGATAGGTTTAGGACTTTGGTGCCATCTCGTCAATGTTAATATAAAAGGCCCACTAATTAATTATCAATTTAAATTTTTAAAAACATCATTATTCCAGGAAGAGATCATTCTGACTACTCCATGTGGGATTTAAGTGTGCACCACCATGTCATTTTTCAATCATTTTTTCATTATATATTAATTATTTAAATCGATGAAGATGTTGTTCTTCTTGACGGTATTCGGGCCATTCCTCCATGGGAGTTAATCACGTGGCATTATTTAATCATCTAAGTACTACTTCCTTGACAATCACTGGAGTATGGTTCCATCTTTTGAAAGTTAAGTATGGAGGACTATCCAATTTTTAACTTACTTGATTGCGTAAGTAATGATGGTGTCATCCCTCATGTGGCTGCTGTGGGATTGACACAGCAGGAGATCGGTACCAGAAGCAGTGCCCAGAGAATGGGGGACACTGCCTTATGCAGTGATTACTGATTACGTAATAGTAGATTTTTAACAATCGAATGATTACACGATTTTAAAAAACTGTACTGTTTCGCATCATCGGTTTCTGAGAGGTTGCAACAGAACAGACCCATGAAGGACACAGTGACCACCTATTTTAAAAATGGAATAACTGAATAATCTCCTGATCAGAGACTCTCATCTAATGAACTCTGTCGGGCTGATAACATGACACACCACCAACAATTAATCACTCTAAATAACCATATTAGAAAGCAGGATACAGGACTTAATAGAGAAAAGGCAATTGAGGAATCCAAAATGACTGAAAGAAACATAAGACACTGCTCAAAATCCTTAATCATCAGCCTAATGCAAATCTACACAACTCTGAGAAACCATGGGGTCAAGCTCCTCTAATGGTAAGAGGATGAAGAGGAATTTATTTTATTTTCAAGAAAGGGAAAAGGATTATGGTAGAGGCGATTAACTGTATTGTTTCCATTCTAGAAATTAGCAAATTGAAGCATAGAACACAGGTTTAAAATACTTATCATTGTACTTGAATGGCACAATGATTCTTTCGTTTTCATGCTTATGTCACTATAGGCATGTTGTAGCTTGAGAGACGGGTAAATATGTATGTAGAACTCAAAAGAAAGAGCCCTGCTTTGTTTTTGTGAGAAACTCAGTGAGGCTGTAAGGTTAGTTCATCGGTGGGTGTACTCCTTTAAGCCTGTGGGAGGGGCACTAGAATGTGACAGAATGTTGGTTCATAAATGTAGCCTGGCAACCCTGCTTGCATTCTGTATCCTGGTATCATGGGCCAAGGACGAGAGAGCAGCTTCGAGAAAGAGTTATCTTGGGACATTACAGTCTCCCAAGATAACTATCTCCTAAAACTTTTCATGACAGCATTTGATTCGCCTAACCAAGTCATAGCCATACCTCTGGAAGTTTGCCTACGGCTTTTACTGGTTACCAAATGCAAGATTACCTCATCAGAGGACATAGGCTGTGGAGAAACAGTTCAGAGACTTCTGTTTATGAATACTCTCTCTCCTCAGAAGTAAAACTATGGAACAAATGATAATAAGACTCACGATTATTCATCAAAAAGGTGAGTTTGACATGGTTGAATTCCTTCAGGAAGGTGATAATCCGTTTGTTAGAGTAGATTTAGCGATTGTTAGATTTCAGTCCATCTCTTTTGAGGCAGCCGTCCAACATTAAATATGTGATACCTTCTAAAAACCCTGCATACACAATGAGAGTTCAGCATTTAAACATGTTACTACTCTGCTCTGCGATTAAATAAGGGATGAAACTTGGAATTTCCCACAATCATGTGGGAGTCAACTGAGACTCAATTGTGTGGAGCATGGCAGACCATTTCATCCTCTGGTTATGTTGTTATTTGTTTATTAAAATTGGACATTAGATAATCCATGATCAGTGGATTGTGGTGACGCGATGTGGGAGGCAATTATTATAGACCATCTTAATATCAATTATGTAGTTAAAATATTTAAATTAATCACGACAGCATCGTTCATGAGCCTGGTTTGGAGCCACCTTAGGGAAGTGGATGATGTTACATGAACTCATTATTTGATTATTTAGTTATATAAAACAATGATTTTTATCGTCCATGACACCTGGAATCTGGTGCCACAGATCACCTAATTACGTAATTAATTACTTTAAACTGACAATCTGTGTTAATCCCCAGGATAATGTAAATATTTGTATAGTTATGTAAACAACAATCCTCCATTCCATGAAGAGACCTGTAAAGCTCCCTCTTGTGGAGTAATGTGCAATATCTACACATTTTATGATTCATTGACTCAATTGGTGATGATGACATCCTTCATGAATGGAGTCTGGCCATGCTTCCCTGCCAGTAAAATGCTACATCCCCTATTTATTGTGACAGTTAGCTATTACTAACTTATTTAATTCTTTAAATTATGCGTACGAAGGACAGTGCCATCACCGATTACGGTTAGGGTGCAAATACCTGTCAGGGACAAGGTTAGGAAAGTTGTAGACATGGGCAGAGCGTTTTCTGAATGATCTATGCATCTCCCAGAGTACGAGGAATGCTGGGTGATTGAGTCCAGAATGACGCACGGTGCCCTCCGAGAAGTACAAGGACTTCATCAAGGCCGGCACGGTGGTCTGGGTGTTGACTACCTGCTCTTCCTCCACATCTTCACACCGGTTGTGATCTGCCATGAGAAGAAGGAGTGGCACTAGGAGGTCAGCACCATCACCGAGACCTGGCAAAAGGATGACGACTCAGAACACGGAGGAACATCTCTCTCTCAGCTATGCTGGTGATGCCCCTGCTGTATCCATCTTTTCAGCTGTTATCAACATTGTGGCTACTACTGCTATGCCAGAATTGGGCCCATTATCTCACGTCCTGCCGCAACACAACAGAGATTCAGGCGCTTGTGATGAGTTCAAGCCAATTCATCACGCAAGACAGTATGATTATCTGACGATTAACTGATGGCATTTTAAAATTGTGTGATGACAGCATACAGTTTCATACCTGGCAAGTCTGCCCAGGAATTGATGTTACAAAAAAAGGTCAACGGCTTACATATTTAAAGATGTAGTTATTAAATTCTTTCATTATATAATCTGTGATCCCTGAAGTTTGGCGCCACCTTGTGTGACTCAAGTGTGACAGACTATCTAAATATCTGATTATTTCAATCTTCAAATCTGTCTTTTTCTACTCCAGGAAGAGTGTAGTCTTGATCCACCATGTTGGTGTTAAATTGTATCTTGGGAATTCTTTCTTTCTTTCTTCCTTTCCTTATTTAAATCAATGTTGATATCATTTTGTTATCTCTCTAAGGGTGAATTATGAGAAACTTTCATGCTTATGTCACTATAGGCATGTTGTAGCTTGAGAGACTGGTAAATATGTAGAACTCAAAAGAAAGAGCCCTGCTTTGTTTTTGTGAGAAACTCGGTGAGGCTGTAGGGTGAGCTCGCCGGTGGGTATAATAATAATAATAATAAGAAATAATAATGAGTTATTTTCTCTTCATTATTTTTTCTGAATGGATTGAATAACAATAAAAACAATAACAACGGTCTTAATAATAAACACGGTCGTCATCTGTATAATTCAATAATAGTAAAAATGATAGCAATAATAATAATAATAACACGGTCCTCATGTGTATAATTCAATAATAGTAAAAATGACCGCAGCAATAATAATAATAATAATAACACGGTCCTCATCTGTATAATTCAATAATAGTAAAAATGAAAGCAATAATAATAATAATAATAATAATAATAATAATAATAACACGGTCCTCATGTGTATAATTCAATAATAGTAAAAATGACAGCAATAATAATAATAATAATAATAATAATAATAACACGGTACTCATCTGTATAATTCAATAACAGTAAAAATGACAGCAATAATAATAATAATAATAATAATAACACGGTCCTCATCTGTATAATTCAATAATAGTAAAAATGACAGCAGCAATAATAATAATAATAACACGGTCCTCATCTGTATAATTCAATAACAGTAAAAATGACAGCAGCAATAATAATAATAATAATAATAATAACACGGTCCTCATCTGTATAATTCAATAATAGTAAAAATGACAGCAGCAATAATAATAATAATAATAATAATAACACGGTCCTCATCTGTATAATTCAATAACAGTAAAAATGACAGCAGCAATAATAATAATAATAATAATAATAACACGGTCCTCATCTGTATAATTCAATAATAGTAAAAATGACAGCAGCAATAATAATAATAATAATAATAATAAACACGGTCCTCATCTGTATAATTCAATAACAGTAAAAGTGACAGCACCAATAATAATAATAACACGGTCCGTTTCTATGACAACAACAGTAATAATAGTAACAATAACAACAATAATAATAATAACAGTAACACAGTCCTGGGTATAAATAATGACGCCGTCCTCGGTACGAATATTTTTTTTAAACGCTCAACCTTACAGAATAACCCCGCGTTGGCTGTCATGTTGCTGGGCCGGCTTTTCACAATATTTTCCTTCTCCGGTGTCTGTAAAATCATTAGCGATGTCATGTGTCCCATACTGTTATTGATAAATCGTCCTCGCTTTTTATTGATTATTCTGTCTAGAGATTTATATTCTCAAGAAACCTGTTTTGGATTTCAGTGACGTTTTATTTCCTTTTTGGGGTAATTGTTATTGTTATTATTGTTGTTATTATTGTTATTATTGTTATTGTTATTGTTATTGTTATTGTTGTTAATATTACTGTTGTTATTGTTATTATTATTGTTATTGTTATTGTTGTTATTGTTATTGTTATTATTGTTACTATTATTGTTGTTATTGTTATTATTATTGTTATTTTTGTTATTGTTATTGTTATTGTTGTTAATATTACTGTTGTTATTGTTATTATTATTATTGTTATTGTTGTTATTATTGTTATTGTTATTGTTATTTTTGTTATTATTATTGTTATTATTGTTATTATTATTGTTATTGTTATTATTGTTATTATTATTGTTATTGTTGTTATTATTATTGTTGTTGTTATTGTTATTGTTGTTATTGTTATTGTTATTGTTATTGTTATTGTTATTGTTATTATTGTTATTATTATTGTTATTGTTATTGTTATTATGACTGTTATTGTAATTGTTATTGTTGTTATTATTATTGTTGTTATTGTTATTATTATTGTTATTGTTGTTATTGTTATTAATGTTATTATTGTTGTTATTGTTATTATT
The DNA here is from genome assembly GCF_943737965.1 of Phodopus roborovskii. Classification (NCBI taxonomy): domain Eukaryota; kingdom Metazoa; phylum Chordata; class Mammalia; order Rodentia; family Cricetidae; genus Phodopus; species Phodopus roborovskii. The sequence goes on along the minus strand of NW_026127030.1, from coordinate 31,066 downwards.
GTTATTATTGTTGTTATTGTTATTGTTGTTATTGTTATTATTACTATTATTGTTATTGTTATTGTTATTGTTATTGTTGTTATTATTGTTGCTATTGTTATTGTTATTGTTGTTATTGTTATTATTATTGTATTTCTGATTTCTGCCCCATTGATGTTTTTTCTTCTAATCTTTATTATTTCATGTCTCCCGTTTATTTGAATTTAACTTTCTCCTCTCCTCCTATGTTCTTAAAAATGGCGGTCAGTGACAGGCAGCCCCCAAAAGAGAAAAACGTCAGTGCTGTTACCCCAAAAACAAAATATTACCCCAAAAACAAAATATTGCCCCAAAAAGAAAATATTACCCCAAAAAGAAAATATTACCCCAAAAAAGAAAATATTACCCCAAAAAGAAAATATTACCCCAAAAACAAAATATTACCCCAAAAAAGAAAATATTACCCCAAAAAGAAAATATTACCCCAAAAAAGAAAATATTACCCCAAAAACAAAATATTACCCCAAAAAGAAAATATTACCCCAAAAAAGAAAATATTACCCCAAAAAAGAAAATATTACCCCAAAAAGAAAATATTACCCCAAAAAGAAAATATTACCCCAAAAAGAAGATATTACCCCAAAAAAAAATATTACCCCAAAAGAAAATATTACCCCAAAAAAGAAGATATTACCCCAAAAAGAAAATATTACCCCAAAAAGAAAATATTACCCCAAAAAAGAAAATATTACCCCAAAAAAGAAAATATTACCCCAAAAAAGAAAATATTACCCCAAAAAAGAAGATATTACCCCAAAAAGAAAATATTACCCCAAAAAAGAAAATATTACCCCAAAAAAGAAAATATTACCCCAAAAAGAAAATATTACCCCAAAAAGAAAATATTACCCCAAAAAGAAAATATTACCACAATAAAGAAAAGCCTGCGAGTTAGAGGAAGCGGGACTTGATCCAGGGCAGAGGAACAACAATAACAATAATAATAACAATAACAATAACAATAACAACAATAATAACAATGATAACAATAACAATAACAATAATAACAACAATAACAGTAATAGTAATAACAACAATAACAACAATAACAATAACAATAATAATAACAATAACAGTAACAATAATAATAACAATAATAAAAATAACAATAATATTAACAATAACAATAATAACAACAATAACAATAATAGTAATAGTAACAATAACAACAATAATAATAACAATAATGACCATAAAATAACAATGATAATAACAATAATAACAACAATAACAATAATAATAAAAATAACAATAATAATAATAACAATAACAACAGTAACAATTACAATAACAATAATAATAACAATGATAAAAGTAACAAAAATAAAAACAATAATAACAACAATAACAATAATAGTAACAATGATAATAACAATAATAACAACAATAACAATAACAATTAAACTAACAATAATAATAACAATAATAATAATAATAATAACAACAATAAAAATAATAATAACAATAACAATATTAATAATAACAATGACAGTCAGTGAGTGACGGGAGAGAGTGTGAGTGACGGGAGAGAGTGTGAGTGACGGGAGAGAGTGTGAGTGAGGAGTGTGAGTGACGGGAGAGGGAGTGTGAGTGAGTGACGGGAGAGAGTGTGAGTGACGGGAGAGAGTGTGAGTGACGGGAGAGAGTGTGAGTGACGGGAGAGAGTGTGAGTGACGGGAGAGAGTGTGAGTGAGGTGAGTGAGAGTGTGAGTGAGTGACGGGAGAGAGTGTGAGTGACGGGAGAGAGTGTGAGTGACGGGAGAGAGGGAGGTGTGAGTGAGTGTGAGTGACGGGAGAGAGTGTGAGTGACGGGAGAGAGTGTGAGTGACGGGAGAGAGTGTGAGTGTGAGTGTGAGTGACGGGAGAGAGTGTGAGTGTGAGTGACGGGAGAGAGTGTGAGTGTGAGTGACGGGAGAGAGGTGGTGGGAGGGAGAGGGAGAGAGTGTGAGTGTGAGTGACGGGAGAGAGTGGGTTGAGTGTGAGTGTGTGACGGGAGAGAGTGTGAGTGAGGGAGAGAGTGTGAGTGACGGGAGAGAGTGTGAGTGACGGGAGAGAGTGTGAGTGACGGGAGAGAGTGTGAGTGAGGACGGGAGAGAGTGTGAGTGACGGGAGAGAGGTGAGTGGGAGGACGGGAGAGAGTGTGAGTGTGAGGACGGGAGAGAGTGTGAGTGACGGGAGAGAGTGTGAGTGAGAGTGTGAGTGACGGGAGAGAGTGTGAGTGACGGGAGAGAGTGTGAGTGACGGGAGAGAGTGTGAGTGACGGGAGAGAGTGTGAGTGACGGGAGAGAGTGTGAGTGACGGGAGAGAGTGTGAGTGACGGGAGAGAGGTGTGAGTGTGAGTGTGAGTGAGTGACGGGAGGGAGGAGTGTGAGTGACGGGAGAGAGTGTGGTGTGAGTGACGGGAGAGAGTGTGAGTGTGAGGGGGGGGTGGTGACGGGAGAGAGTGTGAGTGACGGGAGAGAGTGTGAGTGACGGGAGAGAGTGTGAGTGTGAGTGTGAGTGTGAGTGACGGGAGAGAGGTGTGAGTGTGGTGACGGGAGAGAGTGTGAGTGACGGGAGAGAGTGTGAGTGAGTGACGGGAGAGAGTGTGAGTGTGAGTGTGAGTGACGGGAGAGAGTGTGAGTGACGGGAGAGAGTGTGAGTGTGAGTGTGAGTGACGGGAGAGAGTGTGAGTGACGGGAGAGAGTGTGAGTGACGGGAGAAGTGTGAGTGACGGGAGAGAGTGTGACGGGAGGAGGTGACGGGAGAGAGTGTGAGTGTGAGTGTGAGTGTGAGTGAGGTGAGTGTGAGTGGCGGGGAGAGGGTGGTGACGTTGGGTGGTGTGAGTGTGGGTGAGTGTGAGTGTGAGTGTGAGTTGGTGTGAGTGGCGGGAGAGAGTGTGAGTGACGGGAGAGAGTGTGAGTGTGAGTGTGAGTGACGGGAGAGAGTGTGAGTGACGGGAGAGAGTGTGAGTGACGGGAGAGAGTGTGAGTGACGGGAGAGAGTGTGAGTGTGAGTGTGAGTGTGAGTGACGGGAGAGAGTGTGAGTGAGAGTGTGAAGTGAGTGACGGGAGAGAGTGTGAGTGGAGTGTAGTGTTACGGGAGAGAGTGTGAGTGTGAGTGTGAGTGACGGGAGAGAGTGTGAGTGACGGGAGAGAGTGTGAGTGACGGGAGAGAGTGTGAGTGACGGGAGAGGTGGTGACGGGAGAGAGTGTGAGTGACGGGAGAGAGTTGTAGTGTGAGTGTAGTGACGGGAGAGAGTGTGAGTGTGAGTGTAGTGTGTAGTGTGAGTGTGAGTGTAGTGACGGAGAGAGGTGAGTGACGGGAGAGAGTGTGAGTGACGGGAGAGAGTGTGAGTGACGGGAGAGAGTGTAGTGTGAGTGTGAGTGTAGTGTGAGTGACGGGAGAGAGTGTGAGTGACGGGAGAGAGTGTGAGTGACGGGAGAGAGTGTGAGTGACGGGAGAGAGTGTGTGACGGGAGAGAGTGTGAGTGACGGGAGAGAGTGTGAGTGACGGGAGAGAGTGTGAGTGTAGGTGAGTGACGGAGAGAGTGTGAGTGACGGGAGAGAGTGTGAGTGACGGGAGAGAGTGTGAGTGTGATACGGGCGGGAGAGAGTGTAGTGTGAGTGTGAGTGACGGGAGAGAGTGTGAGTGTGAGTGTGAGTGTGAGTGTGAGTGACGGGAGAGAGTGTAGTGTGAGTGTGAGTGTGAGGAGTGACGGGAGAGAGGGTGAGTGACGGGAGAGAGTGTGAGGAGTGTAGTGTAGAGAGTGTGAGTGACGGAGAGGGTGAGTGACGGAGAGGTGTGGTGACGGAGAGAGTGTGAGTGTGAGGTGAGTGACGGTGTGAGTGACGGGAGAGAGTGTGAGTGACGGGAGAGAGTGTGGTGGAGGGGGTGTGAGTGTAGTGTGAGTGACGGGAGAGAGTGTGAGTGACGGAGAGAGTGTGAGTGACGGGAGAGAGTGTGAGTGACGGGAGAGAGTGGAGTGTGAGGTGACGGGAGAGAGTGTGAGTGTGAGTGACGGGAGAGAGTGTGAGTGACGGGAGAGAGTGTGAGTGACGGGAGAGAGTGTGAGTGTGAGTGTGAGTGTGAGTGAGTGTGAGGACGGGAGAGAGTGTGAGTGTGAGTGTGAGTGACGGGAGAGAGTGTGAGTGTGAGTGTGACACTATTATTATTATTATTATTGTTGTTATTATTGTTATTATTATTAATTATTTTTATTATTGTTGCTATGGATATTGTTATTATTGTTATTATTATTATTATCATTAATTATCTTTATTATTATTGTTATTGTTTTTCCTATTATTTTTTTTTATTAATTTTTGTTATTGTTTTATTGTTATTTTTGTTGTAATTATTGTTATTGTTATTATTAACTATTGTTATTGTTATTATTGTTGTAACTGTTATGATTATTATTGTAGTTATTACTGTTGTTGGTGTTTAAGTAGAAATACACCCTGTTATTATTATTATTGTCACTATTATTGTTATTCCTATTATTATTTTTATTAATTTTTGTTACTGTTATTGTTGTTACTGTTATTAATTATTGTTATTATTGTTGCTATTGATATCGTTATTGTTATTATTACTGTTATTGCTATTCTTATTGTTATTATTATTAATTGTTGTTATTATTGTTATTGTTGATATTGTTATTGTTATTATTGTTAATACTGTTATCGTTTTTACTGTTACTATTATTATTGTTATTATTACTGTTGTTGTTGTTGTTTATGTAGAAATAGACCTTGTTATTATTATTATTGTCATTATTACTGTTATTATTATTGTTGTTATTGTTTGTGTTATTATTTATACCCAGGACTGTATTACTATTACTGTTATTGTTATTGTTATTGTTATTTACACAGACAAGGACATCGTTATTGTTATTATTGTTATTATTGTTATTGTTATTTTTGTAATTGTTACTATTGTTATTGTTATTATTACCGTTGTTGTTGTTTATGCAGAAATGGACCGTGTTGTTATTATTTTTGTTGTTATTGTTTTTGTTGTTGTTGTTATTGTTACTGTTATTTTTTATACAGACGAGGACTGCGTTATTGTTGTTGTTATTATTGTTATTATTATTGTTGTTATTATTGTTATTATTGTTATTATTGTTATTTTTACTGTTATTCATGCTGCGTTATTGTTGTTATTATTATTATTAATTATTGTTATTATTGTTGTTATTATTATTATTGTTATTGTTATTGTTATTATTATTATTTACACAGACGAGGACTGCGTTATTGTTATTGTTGTTATTATTATTGTTGGTCGTCGTTATTATTATTATTATCCTTTCCTCCCGTTCCCGGCCGTCGTCGTTATTATTATTATTATTATTGTTATTAATGTTGAGAGACAGAAAAACCCAACGCGCATGCGCGCGCAGGAAGCCCCGCCCCCCCCCGCGACTTATTTCTCGGTCGCACCGACCGGCGGAGCGACATACAGCACACAGGAAGGAAGTCCTGCCCTCGCGCTTCCGCTCCAGCGCGCGTTTGACGGACAGCCGTGAGCCAAGGGGAACGGGCAGGAAGTCCCGCCCCTCACTTCCGCTATTCACGGGTTTTTTTTTTCCGCGCAGGGCTCGGTGCGTTATTTCACGCACGGATTGAGTGACAGCCGGATCCGGGGTAACGAACAGGAAGTCCCTCCCCCGCAGTTCCGTTATCCCGGAACCCTGAGTCTGCGCCGCGGGACTGCGCTTTATTTTTCGCCCAGATCGACAGCCGGAGCCTCAGAGAAATGACAGGAAGTCCCGCCCTCACTTCCGGTTTACCGTCCCTGCGTGTGGACCGCGGCTGTGCGCGATATTCTTCGCGCGGATCCACAGCCGGAGCCCCCGGACACTGACAGGAAGTCCCGCCCTCGCTTCCGCTCTCCCGTTTCCCTTCCCGTCTGCGCGGTTGCTGGCCCAGTGCGTTATTTAGCAAAGGAACTCCCGCGTCACAGACGGGAAGTCCCGCCCTCACTTCCGCCGGCCCAGTGTATTATTTCGCGCACTCCGTGACTGACACACAGGAAGTCCCACCCTGACTTCCGCCTTCCATTTTCTTGCATCTGCGCAGTCGCCGGTCCCGCGCGTTATTTCGCGCACCCCGTGACTGACAGACAGGAAATCCCGCCCTCACTTCCGTTTTTCCGGTTTTTTTTTTTTTTTTTACGTGTCTGCGCAGTCAACGGCCCAGTGCGTTATTTCGCGCCCCCCGTGACTGGCCGACAGGAAGTCCCGCCCTGACTTCCGCCTTCCGTCTCCTTGCGTCTGCGCATGTCCCCGCCCCGCGCGTTATTTCGTGCCCTCCGTGACTGACCGACAGGAAGTCCCGCCCTGACTTCCGCCTTCCGTCTCCTTGCGTCTGCGCATGTCCCCGCCCCGCGCGTTATTTCGTGCCCTCCGTGACTGACCGACAGGAAGTCCCGCCCTGACTTCCGCCTTCCGTTTCCTTGCGTCTGCGCGGTCGCCGGCCCCGCCTGTTATTTCGCGCCCTCCGTGACTGACGGACAGGAAGTCCCACCCTCACTTCCGCTTTCGGTTTCCTCGCGTCTGCGCATCTCCCAGCCCCGCGCGTTATTTCGCGCCCTCCGAGACTGACCGACAGGAAGTCCCGCCCTGACTTCCGCTTTCGGTTTCCTCGCGTCTGCGCATCTCCCCGCCCCGCGCGTTATTTCGCGCCCTCCGTGACTGACCGACAGGAAGTCCCGCCCTGACTTCCGCTTTCCGTTTCCTCGCGTCTGCGCATCTCCCCGCCCCGCGCGTTATTTCGCGCACTCCGTGAATGACGCACAGGAAGTCCCGCCCTGACTTCCGCTTTCGGTTTCCTCGCGTCTGCGCATCTCCCCGCTCCGCGCGTTATTTCGCGCACTCCGTGAATGACGGACAGGAAGTCCCGCCCTGACTTCCGCTTTCGGTTTCCTCGCGTCTGCGCATCTCCCCGCCCCGCGCGTTATTTCGCGCGCGCTCCGACACCCCGACAGGAAGTCCCGCCCTGACTTCCGCTTTCCGTTTCCTCGCGTCTGCGCATCTCCCCGCCCCGCGCGTTATTTCGCGCGCGCTCCGACACCCCGACAGGAAGTCCCGCCCTGACTTCCCCGCCCGCCCCGCCTCGCCCCGCCCTCCCGGCTGCTGCCGCTGCTGCGGCTGCTGCTGCTGCTCGGCCGGGGTCGCCGCGGTGGGCGTGGCCGGCGCGGTGGGCGTGGCCGGCGCGGTGGGCGTGGCCGGCGCGGTGGGCGTGGCCGGCGCGGTGGGCGTGGCGATGCAGGCGCTGGTGTCGCCCGTGACGAAGGCCGTGCTGGTCGCGCTCTTCATCTTCGCGATCCTGCTCATCCTCTACGTCATCCTGTGGTACATCTGCCGCGACGTGGACTGCGACCACGGCCTCTGACCCCCGGCGACCCCGGGGTGACCCCCGCGTGACCCCGGGGCGGGGGCAGCGAGCGGAGCGGGTGAGCGAGGGAGCGGGTTAATGATTGCACGGGGGTCACTGACATGCGTGCAGATGAGCGTGTGCGTGCGTGACCTCAGGGTGACCTCAGCGTGACCCCAGAGTGACCCCAGAGTGACCCCCGGGGAGGGAGAAGCGAGCTGGAGCCACGCAGGGTGCGGATCGGGTGAGCGAGGGTGCGAATTAATGATTGCACGGTCATCGACATGCAGATAAGCGCGTGCGTGCGTGCGTGACCTCAGCGTGACCTCAGGGTGACCCCAGAGTGACCCCGGGGCTGGAGAAGCGGCGGGAGCCCCGCAGGGTGCAGAGCGGGTGAGCATGCAAATGAGCGCCCGGGTCATTAATATGCAAATGAGCCGTGCGTGCGAGCATGAGGTCACCGTGACCCCGGAGTGACCCCGGCGTGACCTCAGATTGACCCCGGGTCGGTATGCAAATTCTCTCCTACGCAAACCAGCCGCTGTCGCCATTAGCGTCGATGGCGCTCATCGATATGCAAATTAGCGTCATTAATGATGCAGAGATTCATCAATATGCAAATTAACCTCCTGCTCATTGGCGCGAAAGCAGCCGGGTCGTTAATATGCAAATTAGCCATGGGCGCTCGTCAGCATGCAGAGTTCTGGTTGTCGATATGCAAATCAGGCCTCATTATCGATGCAAATATCATCAATATGCAAATTAACCCTCCTGCTCGTTAACATGCAAACCTCTAGATCATTAATATGCAAATTAGTCACAGGCGCTCATCAGCATGCAGAGTTCTCGTTGTTAATATGCAAATTAGGCCTCATTATCAATGCAAATAGATTCGTTAATATGCAAATTATCCAGGTACTCATGGGCGCGCAAGCAGCCAGTTCATTAATATGCAAATCAGCCATAGGCGCTCATCAACATGCGGTGATCTGGTTATCAATATGCAAATTAGGCCTCGTTATCGATGCAAATTAACCTCCTGCTCATGCAAACCTCTATTTCATTAATATGCAAATTAGCCACAGGAGCTCATCAGCATGCAGAGATCTGATTGTCGGTATGCAAATTAGGCCTCATTATCAATGCACATGGATTCATTAATATGCAAATTATCTACTGGAAATGAGCTGCTTCATTAATATGCAAAGTGGCCCTAATTACTATGCGATATTCGTTTTATTAATATGCAAATAAACCCTCCTGCTCATTAACATGCAAACCTCTAGATCATTGATATGCAAATTAGCCATGGGCGCTCATCAGCATGCAGAGTTCTCATTGTTGGTATGCAAATTAGGCCTAGTTATCGAGGCGAATATATTCATTAATATGCAAATTAACCTCGTGTTCATTGACACGAAAGCAGCTGCTTCATTAATATGCAAATTGGCCCTAATTAGTATGCGATAATCTTTTTATTAATATGCAAATTAACCCTCCTGCTCATTAACATGCAGACCTCTGCCTCATTAATATGCAAATTATCCCCGGCCGCTGACCCTGGCGTGACCTCCACAGGACCCTGACCGCCCCTGGCTCTGACTTCCTTTTCCTGTGACCCCAGGGCGACGCCGTGACCCCTGCGTGACCCCCGGAGACGAAGCCACCAGCAGCAGCGTGAGATTGGCGGGGTCGGTATGCAAATCGCATGCAAATGCGAGCGGGGCGGGGATCGATATGCTAATTAACATGCAAATCGCCCACAGCCCCGCCCCGTGACCCCCGGCGACCCATGATGGAAGCCGCCCGCCCCGCGTGACCCCAGCCGGGCCCCGTGACGTCACATCCGCCATCGCCGGCCCCGCCCCACACCGAGAATGACGTCACCGCCGCCATCGCCAGCCCCGCCCCCGCCCGGGAATGACGTCACCGCCCGCCGCCATCGTCGTCATTATTATTATTTTATTTATTATTTTCCCGGTCCCCGCCGCAGTGGGCGTGGCTGAGGAGGGGGCGGGGCCGGGGATGAATAAACAGAAGCGATATTTTTGAGGCCGGGCGTCCGCGTCGCGTGTCCTGGGCGGGAGTGGGAGGGACCTCATTCGCCGTTGCACCATTTCCCGGCACAGGAAGTGCAGCACCCGCCATGTTTGATGAGGGCCGGGACCGGAAGTGGCTTCCCTGCCGGCCTCAGGGGCTCCCGCGTCGTTTCCTGCCGTGGCTATCGGCCCCTGCGGCTCCCGGAAGTCGCCCCCACGGCGGAAGAATCCGCACGTTCCGCTCCACGGCGCTGATATCCGCGTTTGCCAGGACCGGAAGTGGCGACGCCGCCATCTTTGTTGTGGCAAATCGCGAGTCACGGGACCGGAAGTGGCTGCAGGAACACCCGGTTTGAGCGGACCGGACCTGTGCGCTCTTGGCCCACGGGCAACGGGGTCCTCGCGTCCCCACATTTGCCCCCGGGATCCCGTCAACCCCCGCGGTTTCAGTGACTGGGCGACGCGGGCCACACGTTCTCCCCGCTGCGGTGCTTTAAACGAAGAACAGGGCATCATGGGAAATGTAGTTCACTCCAGTGGCCGTGTGTGAAGCCTCTGCATGCCCCGCAGGGCTCATGGGAAATGTAGTCCTCTCCTGTCAGTGAGGCGGGAAGGGCCGCGTTTTACAGGAACCGGTCCTGCAGGGTCGCAGGGACTCATGGGAAATGTAGTCCCCGACTCTCATAGTGAGAGGAAGTGCCGTGTTTTACCGGAACCGGTCCTGTATGTGTGGCGTGGAGTCATGGGAAATGTAGTCCGCCATAATTATTACCGTGTTTATAGCGAGAGGAAGTGCTGTGCTTTTCAGGAACCGGTCCTATGCCTGTCGCAGGGACTCATGGGAAATGTAGTCCCCACGTGTCACTGCGGCAGGAAGTGTTTCACCAGATCTGGCCCTATGCGTGTCGCAGGGATTTTTGGGAAATGTAGTCCACACCAGTCACTGAGACAGGAAGTTCCGTGTTTTACCGGAAGCGGTCCTTAGGTGTCGCAGGGCTTTTCGGGAAATGTAGTCCACACCAGTCACTGAGACAGGAAGTTCCGTGTTTTACAGGAACCGGTCCTGTGGGGTCGCAGGGAATCATGGGAAATGTAGTCCCCGACTATCACAGCGAGAGGAAGCGCTGCGTTTTTCCAGAACTGCGCATGTGTTACCTCACCGGCAATGCCGCGTGGACTCATGGGAAATGCAGTCCGCTCATGTCACTGAGACAGGAAGTGTTGTAGTTTTCGGGAACCGGTCCTATGTGTGCCCCCACGGACTCATGGGAAATGTAGGCCCCACGTGTCTCTGTGACAGGAAGTGCCGCGTTTTCCCGGAAGTGCCGCCCCGGGGGAATCATGGGAAATGTAGTCCAACCCTTTCGATAACGTCAGGAAATGCAGCGTTTTCCCGGAAGTGGGTGTCGCAGGGACTCACGGGAAATGTAGTTTCGCCCCGACTTTATTCACCCGCGCCCTCGGCCCCGCCCCCCACGCGCGGCGTCACTTCCGGGCCAGCATGACGGCGTAGGGGCCGCCGGGGCGGCGCAGGCGGAAGCGGCGGAAGCCGGCGGCGCGGGTCAGAGCCCGGAACTCGGCCTCCGTGCGCTCGCGCCCCGCCGCCTGCGCCAGCATGTTCAGCGACAGCAGCAGCGCCGGCAGCGGGCCCCGCCCTCCGCGGTCCAGCACGGCCTCCACGATGAGCAGGGCGGAGCCTGCCGGGGCGGGAGGCGGGCAGGAAGTGAGCCGGGAGCGGGCGGGAAGTGGAAGGAAGTGACAGGAAGTGGACGGGAAGTGGACAGGAAGTGAGCGGGAAGTGAGCGGAAAGTGAACAGGAAGTGAGGGGAAACGAGCGGGAAGTGGGCGGGAAGGAAACAGGAAGTGACTGAGAAATGAACAGGAAATAAACAGGAAATGAGCTGGAAGTGAACAGGAAGTAGATAGGAAGTGAGCAGGAAGTGAATGGGAAGTGAGGGGGAGTGAGCGGGAATCAAGCGGGAAGTGGGCAGGAAGGAAACAGGAAGTGACCAGGAAGTGAACAGGAAGTAAACAGCAAGTAAGCTGGAAGTGAACAGGAAGTAGATAGGAAGTGAGCAGGAAGTGAGCAGGAAGTGAATGGGAAGTGAACGGGAAGTGGGCGGGAAGTAGACAGGAAGTGAGTGGGAAGTGACCCCAAATGCACACAGGAAGCAGTGACCCCCGCCCGTCCCCTCCCCGGGCCCCGCCCGTCACCGCCGCGCGTGCGTCCCAGCAGCTCCGCGCAGGCCTCGTCCGGCCAGTCGTGCAGCACCCGCGCCAGGACGTAGAGGTCGGCGGGCGGCAGCGGCGAGCGGAAGAAGTCGCCTGCGGGGTCCGGGCGGGGATCGCCGTGTGAATGAATGAATGAATGAATGAGTGACCGGGTGAGAACGAGTGAAGGCCCCGCCCGCCCCGCACCGACCTCCCACGAAGCGCACGCGCGGGGCCCGGAAGTGCGCGCGGGCGTCGGCCACGACCTCCGGGGGTCTCGAACACCGAGACGCGGCTGCCGGGGTGGAGCCGGGCGAAGGCGGCGGCCAGGGCTCCGGATCCGCCTGGGGGGGCGGGGTCAGGGGTCGGGGCGGGGTCACGGAGGGCGGGGTCAGGGGTCACCCGGCCCCGCCCCGCCCCGCCCCGCAGCACCGACCCCCGACGTCGCACACGGCCCCGAATCCCTCGAGGTCGAAGGCCGTGAGGACGCGGTCGCCCCAGGCGGCCCAGGTCTCCTGCAGCGCGCGGAGGAAGAGGAGGCGCTCGGCGGGCGACCTGGGCGGGGCGGGGGGCGGGGGGTGGGTGAGTGAGTGATTCGGAGAAAGGGAATGAATTAGTGAAGGAATGAATCGGTGAATCAGCGAAGCAATGAATGGCTGGGTTACTGGGTGAATGAATGAATGAATGAATGAATGAATGGGTTAGTGAGTGAATCAGGGAAGCAATGAATTACTGAATGGACGAGTGAGTCAATGAATTAATGGATTAGCGAGTGAATTAACGAGTGAGTGAATTAATGAATGCATTACTGACCCCCGCCCTGCCCTGCCCCGCGCTCACCTGTAGATCGCCTCGAACGGCTCCCGCGTGGCCACGCCCAGCGCCTGCGGGTACTGGTTCCGCCCCTCCCTGGGGCGCGGCGGGCGGATCCGAATGAACGAACGAAGGAAGGAACAGATGAAGGAACGAATGAGTGAAACGAAGAGATGAATAAACGGATGAATGGACGAACAAATGAACGCACGAACGAACGAACGAATGAATGATCAAAAGGAACGAATCAATGAATGAACGAACGAATGAGCAAACGGATGAATGAATGAATGAATGAACACACGAGTGAACGAATGAACAAATGGATGAGTGAATGAATGAACACACGAGTGAACGAATGAATGAATAAACTGATGAATGAATGAATGAATGAACACACGAGTGAACGAATGAATGAACAAACGGATGAATGAATGAATGAACGGATGAATGAACGAATGAACAAATGGATGAATGAATGAATGAACACACGAGTGAACGAACGAATGAACAAACGGATGAATGAATGAACGAATGAATGAATGAACGAATGAATGAATAAACTGATGAATGAATGAATGAACGAACGAATGAATGAATGAACGAATGAATGACCGCCCCGACCCGCCCCGCCCTCACCTCACGGCCCCGCCCAGCCGCCCCCACACGGCCCACGTGGTCCCCGCCAGGTAGCGCAGCGTCGAGCGCTGGGCCTGGGGGCTGCGGGCGACGAGGAGGCGGCGGGCGACGGGGGCCAGGGCGTAGGCGGGGGCCTGCGGGGCGGGGGCGGGGTCGTTCATTCATGGCGGCCGGCCCCGCCCGCTTCCGCTTCCGCCTCCCCCGCCCGCTCCGCTTCCGGGTCCCCCCCCCCCGCGCACCTTCCGCCCCCGCCCGGCCCGCCCGCCGCCGCCGCCGCCGCAGCAGCAGCCCCAGGGCGGCGCAGGCGTCCAGCAGCGGCCCCGCCCCCGCGCGCTGAGCCCCAGGCGGGAGGCGACGTCGCGCGCGCTCAGCGGGGCGGGGTCCAGGGCGTCGAACACGCCCAGCTCGCAGGCGGCGAACAGGACCTGCGGGGGCGGGGCGGGGTCGCACGGGGTCAGCGCGGGGTCGCGGGGGTCAGGGCGGGGTCACACGGGGGTCACAGGGTCGGGGCGGGGTCGCGGGGTCACACAGGGGTCACACGGGGTCGCGGGGTCACACGGGGGTCGCGGGGTCACACGGGGGTCGCGGGGTCACACGGGGGTCACACGGGGGTCGCGGGGTCAAACGGGGTCACGGGGGTCAAACGGGGACACGGGGGTCAGGGCGGGGTCACAGAGGTCAGGGCGGGGTCAAACGGGGTCACACAGGGGTCGCGGGGTCACACGGGGGTCACCAGGGTCAGGGAGGGGTCGCGGGGTCACACAGGGGTCGCGGGGTCACACGGGGGTCACACGGGGGTCGCGGGGTCACACGGGGGTCACAGGGGTCACACAGGGGTCGCGCCCCGCCCGCCCCGCCCACCCGCGACACCATGAAGCCCTGCGCCAGCCCCGTCAGCAGCCGGAAGTCCCCGTCCAGGTCCGCGTCCGCCATGGCGCCCGGCGACCCCGCCCCGCCCCGACCCCGGGGTTTAAATCCGCCCCGGCCCCGCCCCGAGTGACGCGCGCGGCCTCCAGGCTGATCCGGGATTAACCCGGGCCCGGATGACGGCAGCGCGGGGCGGGCGGGGGGGGGGAGGGGGGAAACGGGGTCGGGGCTGGCGTCAGGGGGCGAATGAATGAATGAATGAAGGAATGAATGAAGGAATGAGCGAGCGAATGAGTGAACGACGGGCGCGGCGGGGGGATGACTGGGGCGAACGAATGAGTGACTGACTGAAGGGGTGAGTGAGGGGCTGGCTGAGGGAACGAATGAGTGAATGAGTGAGTGAATGAATGAATGAATAAATGACGGAGTGGATGAACGAATGAGTGAGAGACTAAGGCGGCGAACGAACGAATGAGTGAATAATGAACGACCGACGCGAATCGACCATGCGCACTCACTCATTCATTCATTCATTCCTCGCTTCCTTTATTTATTTGCCCGGGGCGAGCGCGGGGCGACCGGGAGCGAGCGCGTCCGTCCCGCCGGTGTCTGCTGCGCCTGCGCTCGCACCCCGCCCCGCCCCGGTGCCGACGCCGCTGCTGCTGCCCCGCCCCTTCCGCTTCCTCCGCCGGGGCGGGGTCGGGGTCGGGGTCGGGGTCGGCGGCGCGGGCGGCGACGCTGTGCAGGATGTCGAGCACGGGGCGCAGGAGGTCGGCGCCGCTTCCGCTTCCGGCTCCACTTCCGGTTCCGCTTCCGGCCTCCGCGCTTCCGCTTCCGGGCCCCTGCGCGCCGGGCCGGGCGCCCCCGCGGCCGAGCAGCAGCGCCAGCAGCCTCTGCCTCAGCTCGCGCTCGCGGCGCTGCAGCCCCAGCGCCCGGCGCTTCTCCTGCTCCACGCGGCGCAGCTCCGCCTCCTGCAGGCGCCGCTGGCGCAGGCGCGAGGCCTGCGGGGCGGGAGGGGCGGGGTCACGGGGTCAGGCACGCCCGCCCCCCGGCCCCGCCCACCCCCGACCACGCCCCACCCCCGGCTCCCGGCCCCGCCCACCTCCACGCGGCCCAGCAGCGCCGCCACCAGCCGCACGCTCTGCAGGTCGCGCTGGGCCAGCAGCAGGCGCCGCCGCGCATCCGCACCCGCCGCTTCCGCTTCCGCTTCCGGTTCCGCCGCTTCCGGGTGGGCAGGGCAGCGCGGGGCGCCACGCCCGCCGCGCTCCGCCCGGCGGCGGCGCCGACGCTGCTCGCGCTCGCGCTGCCGCTGCTCCCGGCGCCGCTGCTTCTGCTCCCGGCGCCGCGCGCGCTCCTGGGCCTCCGCCTCGCGCTGCTTCCTGGGGGCGGGGATATGCAGATGAGGGCGTATGCAGATGAGGGGGAGGCGGGTTTATGCAAATGAGCAGGGCTCGCGTGCAAACCGAGCACAGAAGCATTCGGGTATGCAAATTAGGCGGCCGATATGCAAATAAGAGAGGATTCGGCCTCCGCGTATGCAAATGAGGACGTTAATATGCAAAGCGGAACCATGAATATGCAAATCGAGCGGTGATTTGCGAATCCCGCACCTTGGAGTTATGCAAATTAGGTGACAGATATGCAAATAAGACAGGATTAGACCTGTGTTTGTGCAAATGAGGACATTAATATGCAAACCAGAGCCCATGACTATGCAAATTGAGTGGTGCATGTGCGAATCAGGGGCCAAAACCTCTGGAGTTATGCAAATTAGGCGACTTCCGGGCCGCACACATGCAAATCAGAGACGAGTATGCAAATCGGGGCGTGACTGCTCATTAATATGCAAAGCAGAGGCCGAAAGGGAGCACTGGGGGATACGAATATGCAAATCAGCTCAGCGGAATACGCAAATGAGCCCAGGGCAGTCTGCTCTGCATGCAAATGAGCCCTGATGACTTCATATGCAAATTAACGAAGCCCAGCTCGCTACCATGCAGATTTGCATATTCGTTGAGCAGAAACCGCTAATTATGCAAATTACAACCGTGTTAATATGCAGATTAGACTGCTCCATCATAATAAATATGCAAATCACTTCACACAAGCCAGACCCGAGCCGCCTCGTATGTAAATGAGTCGGGATATGCAAATCAGCACGATGTGGGAGTCGTGAATATGCAAATGAGCGCCGGCCAGGGTTCTTGAATATGCAAATAGGAGCGAAGCCGGCTCTTATGCAAATTCCCCGGGCGAACATGCAGATGAGCAAACGTGACAGACATGCAAATCGCGCCTCATTAACATGCAAATGAGGGTGACGGTCCTGACTCATTAGTATGCAGATCAGTGCGGATATGCAAATCAGCCAGCGTCTCGTGGGCTCGTGAATATGCAAATCAGAGCCGCCACTGTCAGCAGTTATGCAAATAAGCACTGAACAACACGCGTCAGTTACGAGCGTGGGCCAGGCCCTGTATGCAAATCAGCAAAGTCAGTATGCAAATTAGTGCAGTTATTGCCGTCCACTCCGAATGCAAATCAGGGCGGGGTAAGGGAATTTGCATATCAGGCCGGAACCTCGGTATGCAAATGAGAAGCACACACGACGCCTTCATATGCAAATTAACCAAAACAAGCCGGCCCGTATGCAAATTAACCGATTCCAGCAAGCTCGTATGCAGATTAGCGGGCTCGCCTTGATGAATATGCAAATCAGTAGCCCGGGGATCGTGAATATGCAAATCACCACAGCCCAGACCGTCTCGTATGCAAATTAGCTCGCTTCAGGTCGCAACTCATTCATCCGTAGCTCATGAATATGCAAATCCCCGCTCATTCATATGCAAATGAGCGAACCCCGTCTTTCGCTATGCAGATTCGCCAGTCCCCGTTAATGAATATGCAAATGAGCGCAGCCCCAGCCCCTCATGAATATGCAATCCGCCCCGCTCCGCCCGGGCCCCGCCCCGTCCCGCCCGGGCCCAGCCCACCGCTCCTCCAGGCGCCGCCGCTCCTCGTCCTCGCGCTCGCGCCGCTTCTGCTCCTCGCGCTGCAGCTCCAGCTCCCGCAGCTTCTGCCGCTCCAGCTGCCGCCGCCGGATCGAGGCGTCGCTCAGGTGCTTGGTGGCGTCGAACGAGACCTGCGGGGCGGGGCGGGGCCGGGAGGAAAAAACACGTCAGCCACGCCCACTTCCGGTTCCGTCACTTCCGGTCCCACTTCCGGTTCCGCCACTTCCGGTCCCACTTCCGGTTCCGTTTCCGCCACTTCCGCTCCCGCCACGCCCACTTCCGGGTTCATTTCCGGGTCCACTTCCGGTCCCCGCGCACCTTGATGCCGCACGCCACCGCCTTGCCGTCCTCGCCCTTGAGCATGAGCTTCGTGCCCCGCAGCGCCGCCATGGCGCGCGCGAACCCCGCGTACTCGCGGTACTGCACGAAGGCCTCGAAGTGCAGCTGCCCGCCCAGCCCGAACGTGTGGAAGCCGCGCCCCGCCGCCTCGCCGCGGTACGGGTCGAGCATGGGGATGTCCACGTGCCGGATGGCGCCCGAACGCGCCGAACGCCTGGCGCAGCAGCGCCTCGCTGGGCCGGTCGCTCGCGGAACCGGAAGTAGGACCGGAAGCGGAAGTGGAACCGGAAGTGGAACCGGAAGTGGCACCGGCGCGTCCCCGGGCCGCGGCGCGAACCAGCGGCAGGGCAGCCCCTCGAGGCGGATGGTGTCGGGCGCTCGCCGGGCAGCGCCTCGTCCATGTCGCGTGCGTCGCGGAAGAAGGCGTCCCAGTCGTGGCGGGACGGGAAGTCGGGGCGGAACTCGGCGGCGCGCACGCGCAGCGCGTCGGGGAAGCCGCCCAGCCTGATGGCGCCGCCGTCCAGGCGGGCGAGCAGCGGCCGCACCAGCGCGCGGTTCTCCACCTCCGCCTCGAAGCGCACGAAGTCCAGCGAGCTCTTGGCGATGCGCAGCGCCGACAGCGGCCCGCGCCCCGCGGACTCCGCCTCCCCGCCGGAACCGGAAGTGGACCCGGAGAGCGGACCCGGAAGCGGACCCGGAAGTGACGCCGCCGCCGCGCGGCCGCCATCGCGCGCAGCCGCTCCATCACCTCCCAGTTGGACACGGACTTGCCGGGCGCGCGCAGCGGCGGCGGCAGCGCCACGCAGATCGCCAGCTTCGTGATCGGCTTCAGGTACAGGCCCAGCGCCGGGCACAGCGGCGTCGCCTCCGAGGGGTCGTGCACGATGGTGGCGGCCGACGCCATGGCCGGGCGGGGCGGGGCGGGGCCGGGGCGGGGCCTGCGGGGCGGGGAGGAGCGTCACTTCCGGTTTAAAAGGGGCCACTTCCGGTTTAGAGCGCAACTTCCGGTTCCGCCCGCAGGCCCCCCCTCACTCCTCACTCCCTCAGGCCCCGCCCCTCACTCCTCACTCCCTCAGGCCCCGCCCCTCACTCCCTCAGGCCCCGCCCCTCACTCCCTCAGGCCCCGCCCCTCACTCCTCACTCCCTCAGGCCCCTCACTCCTCACTCCCTCAGGCCCCGCCCCTCACTCCCTCAGGCCCCGCCCCTCACTCCTCACTCCCTCAGGCCCCGCCCCTCACTCCCTCAGGCCCCGCCCCTCACTCCTCACTCCCTCAGGCCCCGCCCCCTCACTCCTCACTCCCCTCAGGCCCCGCCCCTCACCCCCTCACTCCCTCAGGCCCCGCCCCTCACTCCTCACTCCCTCAGGCCCCCCCTCACTCCTCACTCCCTCAGGCCCCGCCCCTCACTCCTCACTCCCTCAGGCCCCGCCCCCCTCACCTCACTCCCTCAGGCCCCCCCCCTCACTCCTCACTCCCTCAGGCCCCTCACTCCTCACTCCCTCAGGCCCCCGCCCCTCACTCCCTCAGGCCCCGCCCCTCACTCCCTCAGGCCCCGCCCCTCCTCCCATCCCTCAGGCCCCTCCTCCTCACTCCCTCAGGCCCCGCCCCTCACTCCCTCAGGCCCCGCCCCTCACTCCTCACTCCCTCAGGCCCGCCCCACTCCCTCAGGCCCCGCCCCTCACTCCTCACTCCCTCAGGCCCCGCCCCTCACTCCCTCACTCCCTCAGGCCCCGCCCCTCACCCCCTCACTCCCTCAGGCCCCGCCCCTCACTCCTCACTCCCTCAGGCCCCGCCCCTCACTCCTCACTCCCTCAGGCCCCGCCCCACACTCCTCACTCCCTCAGGCCCCGCCCCTCACTCCTCACTCCCTCAGGCCCCCCCTCACTCACTCCCTCAGGCCCCGCCCCTCACTCCTCACTCCCTCAGGCCCCGCCCCTCACTCCTCACTCCCTCAGGCCCCGCCCCTCACTCCTCACTCCCTCAGGCCCCGCCCCTCACCCCTCCTCCCTCAGGCCCCCCCCTCACTCCTCACTCCCTCAGGCCCCGCCCCTCACTCCTCCTCCCTCAGGCCCCACCCCTCACTCCCTCAGGCCCCGCCCCCTCACTCCTCACTCCCTCAGGCCCCGCCCCTCACTCCTCACTCCCTCAGGCCCCGCCCCTCACTCCCCAGGCCCCGCCCCTCACTCCTCACTCCCTCAGGCCCCGCCCCCTCACTCCTCACTCCCTCAGGCCCCGCCCCTCACTCCCTCAGGCCCCGCCCCTCCTCCTCACTCCCTCAGGCCCCGCCCCCTCACTCCTCACTCCCTCAGGCCCCGCCCCTCACTCCCTCAGGCCCCCCTACTCCCTGGCCCCGCCCCTCACTCCTCACTCCCTCAGGCCCCCCCTCACTCCCTCAGGCCCCGCCCCTCACTCCTCACTCCCTCAGGCCCCGCCCCTCACTCCTCACTCCCTCAGGCCCCGCCCCCTCACTCCCTCAGGCCCCGCCCTCACTCCCTCAGGCCCCGCCCCTCACTCCTCACTCCCTCAGGCCCCCCCTCACTCCTCACTCCCTCAGGCCCCGCCCCTCACTCCTCACTCCCTCAGGCCCCGCCCCTCACTCCCTCAGGCCCCGCCCCTCACTCCCTCAGGCCCCGCCCCTCACTCCTCCCTCCCTCAGGCCCCTCCCTCACTCCCTCAGGCCCCGCCCCTCACTCCCTCAGGCCCCGCCCCTCACTCCCTCACTCCCTCAGCCCCGCCCCCTCACTCCCTCAGGCCCCGCCCCTCACCCTCACTCCCTCAGGCCCCGCCCTCACTCCTCACTCCCTCAGGCCCCGCCCCTCACTCCTCACTCCTCAGGCCCCCCCCTCCCTCAGGCCCCGCCCCTCACCCCTCACTCCCTCAGGCCCCGCCCCTCACTCCTCACTCCCTCAGGCCCCGCCCCTCACTCCCTCACTCCCTCAGGCCCCGCCCCTCACTCCTCACTCCCTCAGGCCCCGCCCCCTCACTCCCTCAGGCCCCGCCCTCACCCCTCACTCCCTCAGGCCCCTCACTCCTCACTCCCTCAGGCCCCGCCCCTCACTCCCTCAGGCCCCGCCCCTCACTCCCTCAGGCCCCGCCCCTCCCCCTCACTCCCTCAGGCCCCTCACTCCTCACTCCCTCAGGCCCCGCCCCTCACTCCCTCAGGCCCCCCCTCACTCCTCACTCCCTCAGGCCCCGCCCCCTCACTCCCTCAGGCCCCGCCCCTCACTCCTCACTCCCTCCAGGCCCCGCCCTCACCTCCTCACTCCCTCAGGCCCCGCCCCTCACTCCTCACTCCCTCAGGCCCCGCCCCTCACTCCCTCAGGCCCCGCCCCTCACCCCTCACTCCCTCAGGCCCCGCCCCTCCTCCCCTCAGGCCCCGCCCCTCACTCCTCACTCCCTCAGGCCCCCCCCCTCACTCCCTCA
This sequence comes from Phodopus roborovskii, assembly GCF_943737965.1. NCBI lineage: Eukaryota > Metazoa > Chordata > Mammalia > Rodentia > Cricetidae > Phodopus > Phodopus roborovskii. The sequence goes on along the minus strand of NW_026127030.1, from coordinate 10,319 downwards.
GGCCCCGCCCCTCACTCCCTCAGGCCCCGCCCCTCACTCCTCACTCCCTCAGGCCCCGCCCCTCACTCCTCACTCCCTCAGGCCCGCCCCTCACTCCTCACTCCCTCAGGCCCCGCCCCTCACTCCTCACTCCCTCAGGCCCCGCCCCTCACTCCTCACTCCCTCAGGCCCGCCCCTCACCCCCACTCCCTCAGGCCCCGCCCCCTCACTCCCTCCTCCCTCAGGCCCCGCCCCTCACCCTCACTCCCTCCAGGCCCCACCCTCACTCCCTCAGCCCCGCCCCTCACTCCTCACTCCCTCAGGCCCCGCCCCTCACTCCTCACTCCCTCAGGCCCCGCCCCTCACCCCTCAGGCCCCGCCCCTCACTCCTCACTCCCTCAGGCCCCGCCCCCTCACTCCCTCACTCCCTCAGGCCCCGCCCCTCACTCCCTCAGGCCCCGCCCCTCACTCCCCTCAGGCCCCGCCCCTCACTCCCTCACTCCCTCAGGCCCCGCCCCTCACTCCTCACTCCCTCAGGCCCCGCCCCTCACTCCCACTCCCTCAGGCCCCGCCCCTCACTCCCCTCAGGCCCCCGCCCCTCACTCCCTCAGGCCCCGCCCCTCACTCCTCACTCCCCTCAGGCCCCTCACTCCTCACTCCCCTCAGGCCCCGCCCTCACTCCCCTCAGGCCCCGCCCTCACTCCCTCACCCCTCAGGCCCCGCCCCTCACTCCCTCAGGCCCCGCCCCTCACTCCCACTCCCTCAGGCCCCCCCCCTCACTCCTCACTCCCTCAGGCCCCGCCCCTCACTCCCTCACTCCCTCAGGCCCCGCCCCTCACTCCCTCAGGCCCCGCCCCTCACTCCCTCAGGCCCCGCCCCTCACTCCTCACTCCCTCAGGCCCCGCCCCTCACTCCTCACTCCCAGGCCCCGCCCCTCACTCCTCACTCCCTCAGGCCCCGCCCCTCACTCCTCACTCCCTCAGGCCCCCGCCCCTCACTCCCTCAGGCCCCGCCCCTCACTCCTCACTCCCTCAGGCCCCGCCCCTCACTCCCTCACTCCCTCAGGCCCCGCCCTCACTCCCTCACTCCCTCAGGCCCCGCCCCTCACTCCCTCACTCCCTCAGGCCCCCCCCTCACTCCTCACTCCCTCAGGCCCCGCCCCACTCCTCACTCCCTCAGGCCCCGCCCCCTCACCCCCTCACTCCCTCAGGCCCCGCCCCTCACTCCTCACTCCCTCAGGCCCCGCCCCTCACTCCCTCACTCCCTCAGGCCCCGCCCCCTCACTCCTCACCCCTCAGGCCCCGCCCCCTCACTCCTCACTCCCTCAGGCCCCGCCCCTCACTCCCTCAGGCCCCGCCCCTCACTCCTCACTCCCTCAGGCCCCGCCCCTCACTCCCTCACTCCCTCAGGCCCCGCCCCTCACTCCTCACTCCCTCAGGCCCCGCCCCTCACTCCCTCAGGCCCCGCCCCTCACTCCTCACTCCCTCAGGCCCCGCCCCTCACTCCCTCGGCCCCGCCCCTCACTCCCTCAGGCCCCGCCCCTCACTCCTCACTCCCTCAGGCCCCCCCTCACTCCTCACTCCCTCAGGCCCCGCCCCTCACTCCTCACTCCCCTCAGGCCCCGCCCCTCACTCCCTCACTCCCTCAGGCCCCCGCCCCTCACTCCTCACTCCCTCAGGCCCCGCCCCTCACTCCCTCACTCCCTCAGGCCCCGCCCCTCACTCCTCACTCCCTCAGGCCCCGCCCCTCACTCCCTCAGGCCCGCCCCTCACTCCTCACTCCCTCAGGCCCCGCCCCTCACTCCCTCAGGCCCCGCCCTCACTCCCTCAGGCCCCCCCTCACTCCTCACTCCCTCAGGCCCGCCCTCACTCCTCACTCCCTCAGGCCCCGCCCCTCACTCCTCACTCCCTCAGGCCCCGCCCCTCACTCCCTCACTCCCTCAGGCCCCCCGCCCCTCACTCCTCACTCCCTCAGGCCCCGCCCCCTCACTCCCCTCACTCCCCTCAGGCCCCGCCCCCCACTCCTCACTCCCTCAGGCCCCGCCCCCACTCCTCACTCCCTCAGGCCCCGCCCCTCACTCCCTCAGGCCCCGCCCCTCACTCCTCACTCCCTCAGGCCCCGCCCCTCACTCCTCCTCCCTCAGGCCCCGCCCTCCCCCTCAGGGCCCCGCCCTCACTCCCTCAGGCCCCGCCCCTCACTCCTCACTCCCTCAGGCCCCGCCCCTCACTCCCTCAGGCCCCGCCCTCACTCCTCACTCCCTCGGCCCGCCCCTCACCCCCTCCTCCCTCGGCCCCCCCCTCCCTCCTCCCTCGGCCCCCCCCTCACTCCCCTCGGCCCCGCCCCTCACTCCTCACTCCCTCAGGCCCCGCCCCTCACTCCTCACTCCCTCAGGCCCCGCCCCTCACTCCTCACTCCCTCAGGCCCCGCCCCCGGCACTCACGCTCGCCCACGCGCTTAGCCCGCGACTTCCGGTCTCGCCGCGCGTGAAATCGGGACCCCCGGTTCCGCTTCCGGCCCGCGCAGCGCGCTACACCCCGGTGCTGCCGCGCTCCCGGTCTCCGTTCTTGATTAAGCGCGGACGCCGCGACTTCCGGTCACCCCGGGCGTGAAATCGGGTCCCCCGGTTCCGCTTCCGGCGAGGAGAAAGCTCGGATCCGGACGCTGCGCTCAGACCGCGGTGTAAACTGCAGACCCGATTCCCAGCCGCCGCGACTTCCGGTCACAGCGGGCGTGAAATCGGGTCCCCCGGTTCCGCTTCCGGCGAGGAGAAAGCCCGGGTGCGGATGCTGCGCTCGGCCCGCGGTGAAAGCTACAGATCGAAGCGCAGCCGCCGCGACTTCCGGTCACAGCGGGCGCGGGTCGTGAAATCAGGACCCTCCGCCGTCGCTTCCGGTCCGCGGATCGCCCCGTCCGCCGCCGCCAACGCCGCTGCTGCTGCGGCTCCTTCTGCGTCCACAGCAACTGTCCGGAACGCGGCGGCCGCGACTTCCGGTGCAGGCGCGCGCGGGGAGCGAAATCGGGACCCGCGGCTTCCGCCTCCGCCCCGCGTCCCGGACGCGGTCGATTCTCTCAGGAAATGAAGATTCTGAACCGCGACTTCCGGTCCCGGCGCGAAATCGGGACCCTCGGCTTCCGGGGAGCCAAGGTTCCGGGCTTCCCCGGATGTTTATGGTTGGGAGTTCCGGTAGGCCACTTCCGCTTTTCCGTGCACGGCGATTCCGGTCCGTCCGCCACTGTGTCCACAGACGCCGGGACCGGGAATGAAGCTTCCGGTGCACGCGCGGCGTCGGCGGCGGAGAAAGTGGAGATTCCCACTTCCGGTCCGTCCCCAACTGTGTCCCCGAAAGCTGGAACAACACATAAAGATCGCTTCTTCCGTTCCGCTCTGCGGACGGAAACGCACGATTCCCGACCTCCGCTCACTGTTTCTGGCTTCCGGTCCGTCCCTCTCTGTTTTCCCTCGGGCGCCAGGAGCGGTCCGTCCCCACCGCTCTCCCCGAAAACTGATTTTAATAAAAGGAGGTTCCGATCCCGTCCCGTGAACGGCATGCGCTAGCGGCGGCGACCTCAGGACTTCCGGCCGCGGAGGAGCGCTTCCGGTCCGTCCCCGAAACCTTTCCCCAGAGAACACGCGGAACACAGGCTTTCAGTTCCGCGCAGCTATATTGAGCAGGGCTTCCGGTGACGGACATGAGCTTCCGGTCCGGCACAAAACACCGTCCCCGGGAATCCATGCCGAACTCGCGTTCCTACGTGGAGTGAACGCCGCACACCGACTTCCGCTTCCGGTCCGCGCGGGGATTTGGCCGAATCCGCCTTCGGCTCCGGACGGGAACCGCGGCGGCGGGGACGGGACTTCCGGGTCACAGCGAACAGCCCGGAAACAGCGAACGCGGACGGCGAGGGCTGCGACGCCGAGCAGAATCCCCGTCTGTCAGTCATCGCGGAGGGCGGGACTTCCGGGTGCGGAGAACAGCGCGGAAACAGCGGTGGGCAGGACTTCTGGGTGCGGAGAACAGCGCGGAAGCAGCCTGGGCGGGACTTCCGGGTGCGGAGAACAGCGCGGAAACAGCGAGGCCGCGCACAGCGGGGCGGGGCCGGGCGGTGACGTCACAGAAGCGCGGGGCGGGGCCTCGGGGCCCAGGGCTGCCAATCATCGGTCACTCATTCATTCACTCACTCATTCACTACTTCATTCATTCACGCATTCACTCCGTCATTCGTTCACTCACTCATTCACTACGTCCCTCATTCATTCATTCACTCACTCACTCACTCACTCATTCGTCCACACACTCAATACCCGTCCCTTCCTCCACTCATTCGTTCGCTCAGTCACTGACTCATTCGCTACTTCACTGATTCTTTCATTCGTTCCTTCATTCGTTCGTTCATTCCGTCGCCAACGCCGCCATTCGTTCCCTCACTCAGTCACTCGTTCACTCACTCACCGATGCATTCATTCACCCACTCAGCCGCTCAGTATCCGTCCCTTGCGCCACTCATTCATTCACTGATTCACTCACTGACTCAGTCGCTCACTCACTGAATCACTCGCTCACTCATTCACTCACTCATTCACTGATTCACTCACTCACTGAATCACTCGCTCACTCACTGACTCACTGACTCACCCCTTCACTCATTCACTCCCTCACTCTTTCACTCATTCATTCACTCACTGACTCAGTCGCTCACTCGCTCATTCATTGATTCACTCACTAATTCACTCACTCATTTACTGATTCACTCACTCCTTCACTGATTCACTCGCTCACTCCTTCACTCACTCACTTCCTCACTCACTCATTCACTGACTCACTCATTCACTGATTCAGTCGCTCACTCCTTCACTCACTCGCTCACTCCTTCACTCACTGACTCGCTCACTCATTCACTCCCTCACTCACTCACTCATTCATTCACTCCTTCACTCACTCACTCACTCACTGACTCACTCATTCATTCACTCGCTCACTCCTTCACTCACTCGCTCACCCCTTCACTCATTCCCCCACTCCTTCACTCCACGTCCGTCACCCGCGTGACCTCGCAGTCCTCGGGCGGCTCCGCCCACGGCGGGGGGCGGGGGTCTGCGGCGGCCCACGCCCACCGGGAGCCTTGGGGCGCGGGACGGGCGGGGAGCAGCGTCGCCCGGATTCGCCTGGGGGGAGGGGGAGGGGGGAGGAGGAGGGTGACGTCAGCCTGGCCCCGCCCTCCTCATCTGCGTATGCTAATGAGCCCCGGGGCGGGGGACGGGGGTGGATATTGCACGGCCCCGCCCCCCAGGATCTCATCCGCATGCGTTTGCATAAATTTGCATAACGGATGTGAGAGCCGTGAGGGATTTGCATAGATTTGCATATCGTTCTGATTTGCATAAATTTGCATCGCGGATCCCTGGGCCCCGCACAGGTTTATGCACGGATTTGCATAACAGAGCGAGTCATTTGCATGAATTTACATAACAGAGCGAATCATTTGCATAACAGAGCGAATCATTTGCATGAATTTGCATAACAGAGCGAATAAGTTGCGCAGGTTTATGCACGGATTTGCATAGCAGAGCGAGTCATCTGCATGGATTTGCATAACAGAGCGAGTGATTTGCACAGCAGAGCGAGTGATTTGCATAACAGAGCGGGTCATTTGCATGGATTTGCATAACAGAGCGGGTCATTTGCATAACAGAGCGAATCATTTGCATGAATTTGCATGACAGAGCGAATAAGTTGCACGGATTTGCATAACAGAGCGAGTCATTTGCATAGCAGAGCGAGTTATTTGCGCGGATTTGCGTAGCAGACCGAGTCATTTGCGTGGATTTGCATATCGGAACCGCCAGCCGCCTGGGTGACTTGCGTGCATCTGCATAGAGCGCTGAAGAGTGCGGGCGATTTGCATAAATCTGCACGCGATGTGTGCGGTTTGCGTGCATTCACATAGCGACCTAGAAGCCATATGGCGATCTGCATAAATTTGCATAACTGGGCCCACGATTTGCATAGCAGATGCCTTGCACAGGGGACGATTTGCATGAATTTGAATAACAGAGAGAATGACTGGCACGATTCACTGAGCAGGGCAGAAAATTTGCATAAATTTGCATGGAGAGCGGAAACCATCGGGAGATCTGCATAGATTTGCATAGCAGATCGCACAATTTGCATGGATTTGCATATCAGAAGGAAGCGCACGAGGAACCCGTCAGGTTATTTGCATGCATTTGCATAGCGAAGTAGAAACCATCCGGGCGATTTGCATGGGTCCGCACTGAGCCCTGAAGAGAGCGGGCGATTTACATAAATTTGCATACGCGGAAGCACTGGCCTGGGCGATCTGCGAGCACGTGGATGGATCAGTGAAGAGAGCGCAGTTTGCATAAATCTGCATATGAGACGGCGCGATTTGCATGCGGCCATAGGTCAGACTCCCGGTGATTTGCATGCATTTGCATAGCGGATGATTGCACAGAGAGGGCGATTTGCACAGCAGATGATTTGCATTGATTTGCATTGATTTGCATATCGGATCCCCAACCCGGATGTGGGATTTACAATCATCTGCATAAATCACTGAACAGGGCAGCGATTTGCATAAATTTGCATGGAGGGAAGCACTAGGCGGCGGGATCCGCATGCACTGGTATGGGTTAGTTAAGAAAGCACGCGATTTGCATAAATCTGCATGCGAGTGCGCTCGATTTTCATACAGTTGCCTGATTCGCATGCACTTCCAAAGCGAGCGAAGCCCGCAGGTGATTGGCATGCATTTGCGAAGCCAGAGGGTGATCTGCATAGATTTGCATAGCGGATCCCACGACACAGCGGGTGATTTGCATAACAGAGCGTACAATTTGCATGGCAGAGGCCTGGATTTTCATTGATTGCAGATCGGATTCGCAGCTCCCCTGCGTGATTTGCATACATTGCATAGATCACTAAACAGGGAAGGAGATTTGCATAAATTTTCATCGAGCGTAGCGCGCGGATGGATGACTGGATAAAGCACACGATTTGCATAAATCCCGCGTGCAATTTGCATATCAGAGCACAGCTGATTTGCACGCGTTTGCTAAGCGTAGGGGTAACCAGTCGGGTGATTTGCATTCATTTGAATAATAAAACCATAGTGTGATCTGCATAAATTTCCATAGCGGGTGATTTGCATAACAGAGCGCATGATTTGCATAGATTTGCATAGCGGACGATTGGGCACTGCAGACAATTTGCTTCGATTTGCATATCGGATACCGAACCCCCTGCGTGATTTGCATACATTGCATAGATCACTAAACAGGGAAGAAGATTTGCATAAATTTGCATGCGGCAAAGCTCTGCATAGAGGACACGATCTGCGTGCCTCAGTGTGCGATTTGCATGAGTTACATCTAAGGGTGGAGCTGATTTGCATGCATTTGCTCAACGATGTAGACACCACCGGCTGATCTGCATAAATTCGCACAGCGGGTGCCAGGACGTAGCGGGTGATTTGCATAGCAGAGGCCTGGGCGCAGCAGACCATTTGCATGGATTTGAATATAAAAGCACACGATTTGCATAGCGGGTTCCCAAGCCAGCAGCATATCCGGGCAGACAGCGAGGGATTTGCATACATTTGCATAGAGCATTGAAACGGAGAGCAATTTGCATAAACTCTCACGCAGATTTGCATAAATCTGCATAGCATGATGGAGCTGCCTACACATGTTTTGCATATCGGTTTCCAGAGACAACTGTGTGATTTGCATGCATCCACATAGTTTGGGGACGATTTGCATAAATTTGCATAGAGGAGTGGGGTTGGCTGATTGGTTAGCCTGCATTTGCATAAGGTTACAAAATGTACTCAGCGATCTGCATTAATTTACATGGCGGATGTCTGGCTAGGGGGAAATTTTCATATATTTGCATGTCGGGCGCAGCGGATCGTCCCGATTTGCATGCATTAGCATAGCCGGTCCCTGCACACAGCAGGCGACTCCATGGATTTGCATAGCGGAATGGAGTTGGCTGCGTGGTTTGCCTGCATTTGCACAGGATAATGAAAGATTTAAGGCGATCTGCATGAATCTGCATAGCGGGTGCCTGGAACAGAGCGGGTGGTTTGCATAACTGAGCGCACGATTTTTTTCACCGACGTGGTGATTTGCAGGCTTCTGCACAGAGCGCTGAAGAGAGCGGGCAATTTGCATAAACAGTGCGTGCTTTGCACGCATTTACATATCGGGTGCCTGGATATCAAGGCGCTACAATTGCATATCGGATTGTGAAGCCGTCTGCGTGATTTGCATATTTTTGCGTGGGCCGTCTGCGTGATTTGCATATTTTTGCGTGGAGCGAAGGACTTGGCAACGAGATCCCGCGGCATTTGGACGGATGACTGTATCAAGCGCACGGATCCCCAAGCTGGCTGCGGGATCTGCACGCATCTGCGCACAGCACTGAACAGGACGGACGATTTGCATAAATTTGCATGGAGCGGATGGACGATCTGCATAAACCCGCACGCCACTGTGTGCAATTTGCATACAGTTACGAAGCACAGCCCAGCTGATTTGCATAGCACAGGGGGAAACCCGTCGGTTGATCTGCATGCATTTGCATATATGGTTTCAAAGCTGCGTGATTTGCATAGCGGGGACCGAATACAGTGGATGGTTTGCATATCAGAGCGCATGATTTGCATGGATTGGCATAGCAGATGATTGGGCGCAGCAGACGATTTGCATTGATTTGCATCGGATTCACAACCCTGATGTGTGATTTGCATAAATTTGCATGAAGGGAGGCACTGGCCTGGGCACTATTTGCATAAATCTGCGTGCGAGACTGCGCGATGTGCATACAGTTGCAAGTCAGAGCGCAGCTGATTTGCATGCATTTGCATAGCGTAGGACAAACCCGACAGCTGACTTGCAAAGTAGAAACCATTAGGCGATCTGCATAAATTTGCATAGCAGATGCCTGGACAAGCAGAGGTTTTGCATGAATTTTAATACCGAAGCTTTTCGATTTGCCTCTCGGTATCGGAAGCCGGGTAACAGTGGGCGATTTGCATGTATTTGCATGCTGGGCCCTGAAATTTGCATGCATCTGCATACAGCACAGAACAGGGCGGCCGTTTTGCATAGCAGATGCCTGGACGCATTGATTTGCATATCGGAATATTTAAATAAATTTGCACACAATTAGCGAATAAAGCGCACGGTTTCTGCTTGCGAGTGTGTGATTTGCATACATTTACTGATCAGAGCAATGCTTATTTGCATAAATTTTCATAGCGGGTCCCTGGGCCCGGCGGGCGATTTGCATAACAAAGCGCAGGATTTGCATATCGGGTTTCCAAGGCCACAGGGGATCCCTGGGAAAAGTGGTTAATTGCATAACAGAAGGAAAGGACTCCAGGGACCCGCGTTAATTTGCATAGCTGAAGAGGGCGGGCGATCTGCATAAAGAGCGGGCTATAAATCTGCAGTTTCCATACAGTTACATGTCACAGTGCAGCTGATTTGCATCATTTGCATGGCGTAGGCGAAACCCTTCAGCATTTGCTGGCAACAGCAGGCGATTTGCATGGGTTTTGAGCCCGCTCTGCCATTTGCATACATTTGCATAGACAAAGAGCACAAACTCTCATGGAGTTTGCGTTGCACATGCCTGGAGTGATCGGGCGATTTGCATAAATTTGCATAGCTGATGTGAGGGGGAGGCGAAGGATCCCATAAATTTGCATCTCGGTCTGATTTGCATTCATTCGCATTGCGGATCCCTTGGCCCAGAGCATAACAGAGCTAATTGTTTGCATGGATTTGCATAACGGGTTCCCAAGCCGGCTGCGCGATTTGCATAGATCACTGCACAGGGCGGACGATTTGCATAAATCTGCATGGAGGGGGAGGCACTGGCCTTCACAAGCTGCATGCATGTGGATGGATTAGTGAGAAAGCTCAGGGTTTGCCTAGATCTGCATGCGAGAGTTCGCGATTTGCATACGGCTACACATCAGGGAGACGGTGATTTGCATAAATCTGCATGGAGGGAGGCACCGCCTCGCGCGATCTGCATAAATCTGCATGCTAGACCCCGCGACTTGCATACAGTTACGAGTCAGAGCACAGCTGATTTGCATGCATTAGCATAGCGCTGCGTGACGCGCACGCGTCTGCACAGAGAGGAAGATTTGCATAAATTTGCACGGCAGGATGGAGCTGTGATCTGCAGTAAATTTGCATAGCGGATGTGGGGGCGAGCGAAGGATTCCATGAATTTGCATATCATTTGCATTGCGGATCCCTGGGCCCAGCGCATGAATTTGCATAGCAGAGCGAACGATTTGCA